>NW_026963023.1:0-23497 GCF_032445375.1 Bacillus rossius redtenbacheri
TAATTGCCTACCTAATTGCCTGCTTAATTGCTTGCCTTTTTGCTTCCTTATTACCTGCCTAATTGCTTGCCTGACTAATTAACTGTTTAATTGCCTGCCTAATTGCTTGCCTTATTAACTGCCTAATTTTCAGCTTAATTGCCTGCCTTATTGCCTGACTAATTGCTTGCTTAATTAACTGCATAATTGCCTTTATAATTGCCTGCCTAATTGCCTGCCTAATTAACTGCCTAATTAACAGCTAATTAACTTCCTAATTAACTGCCTTATTATCTGCCTTATTGCCTGTCTAATTGCCTGCTTAATTGCATGCCTAATTGCCTGCCTTATTGCCTGCATATTTATCTGCCTATTTGCCTGTCTAATTGACTGCTTATTTGCCTCCCTTATTGCTTGCCTGCCTATTTAGCTGCCTAATTGTCTGCCTAATTAACTGCCTATTTGCCTGTAAAATTGCTTGGGTAATTGTCTGTTAAATGCCAGCCTAATTGCATTTTTAATTGCCTGTCTTATTGCCTGCCTAATTACCTGCCTAATTGCCTGCCTAATTGCCTGCCTAATTGCCTGCCTAATTAACTGCCTAAATGCCTGCCTAATTGCCTGCCTAATTAACTGCGTAATTGCCTACCTAACTATCTGCCTAATTGCCAGCCTAATTGCCAGAAAAAATTGCCTGCTTAATTGCCTGCCTAATTAACTGCCTAATTGCCTGCCTAATTATATGCCTAATTGTCTGCTTAATTTCCTGCCTAACTGCCTGCCTAATTACCTGCCTAATTGCCTGCATAATGGCCTGCCTAATTGCCTGCTTAATTGCCTGCCTTATTAACTGCCTAATAATAGCCTAATTGCCTGCCTAATTATCTATGATAATAGCCTGCATTATTCTGCCTAAATACCTACCAAATTGCCTGCCTGCCTAATTAACTGCTTAATTGCATGCCTAATTGCCTGCCTGCCTAATTGCCTGCCTGTCTAATTACTTGCCTAATTAACTGCCTAATTGTATTCCTGCCTATTGCCTACCTAATTGCCTGCCTTAAATCCTGCCTAATAAACTGCCTAATTGCCTACCTAATTGCCTGCTTAATTGCTTGCCTTATTGCCTGCCTAATTACCTGTCTAATTGCTTGCCTGCCTAATTAACTGTTTAATTGCCTGCCTAATTGCTTGCATTATAAACTGCCTAATTTTCAGCTTAATTGCCTGCCTTTTTGCCTGCCTATTTGTCTGCCTAATTAACTGCCTTATTGCCTGCCTAATTGCCTGCATACTTAACTGCCTAATTGCCTGCCTAATTAACTGCCTAATTAACTGCCCAATTGCCTGCCTAATTATCTGCATAATTGGCTGCCTTATTGCCTGCCTAATTGCCTACCTAAATACCTGCCAAATTAACTGCCTAATTTCCTGCCTAAATGCCTTCCTAATTAACTGCCTAATTGCCTACCTAATTGACTGCCTAATTGCCTGCCTGATTAACGGCCTAATTAACTGCCTTATTATCTGCCTAATTGCCTGCTTATTTGCCTGCCTTATTGCCTGCCTAAATATATGCCTATTTGCCTGCCTAATTTACTGCCTTATTGCCTACCTTATTGCTTGATTGCCTAATTGCCTGCCTAATCGCCTGCCTAATTGCCTTTCTAATTAACTGCCTAATTAACTGCCTAAATTAAATGCCTAATTGCCTGCCTAATTACCTGCTTAATTTCCTGCCTAATTAACTGCCTAATTGCCTGCCTATATAACTGCATATTGCCTGCCTAATTATCTGCCTAATTGCCTGCCTAATTAACTGCCTAATTGCCTGCCTAATTGCCTACCGTATTGCCTGCCTAATTATCTGCCTATTTGCCTGTCTAATTAACTGCTAATTGCCTTCCTAATTGCTTGAATGCCTAATTGCCTGCCTGTCTAATTACTTGCCTAATTAACTGCCTAATTGTATTCCTGCTGATTTGCCTGCCTATTTAACTGCCTAATTAACTGCCTGCCTAATTGCCAGCCTATATACTGCTTATTGCCTTCCTAATTAACTGCCTAATTGCCTGCCTAATTTCCAGCCTAATAACCTCCAAATTACCTGCCTAATTAACTGCTTAATTGCCGGCCTTATAACTGCATAATTGCCTGCCTAATTGCCTGCCTAATTAACTGCCTAATTGCTTGTCTAATTGCCTTTTAATTGCCAGCCTAATTGGCCTGCCTAATAACTTGCTTAATCAACTGCCTAATTGCCTGCCTAATTAACTTCATAATTGCCAGCCTAATTGCCAGCCTAATTGCCTGCTTAATTGCCTGCCTAAAAAACTGCCTATTGCCTGCCTAATGAACTGCCTAATTGCCTGCCTTATTAACTGCTTAATTTCCTGCCTAATTGCCTGCCTAATCATCTGCCTATTTGCCTGTTTTATTAACTGCCTAATTGCCTACCTAATTGCTTGATTGCCTAATTGCCGGCCTAATCGCCTGCCTAATCGCCTGCCTAATTAAGTGCCTAATTGCCTGCCTAATTGCCTGCATAATTATCTGCCTAATTGCCTGCCTAATAAACTGCCTAATTGCCTACCTAATTATCTGCCTAATTGCCAGCCTAAATAAATGCCTAATTGCCTGCCTAATTAACTGCTTATTGCCTGCCTAATTGCCTGCCTAATTAACTGCCTAATTGCCTTCCTAATTGCCAACATAATTGCCTTCTTAATTACTTGCCTTATTGCCTACCTAATTACCTGCATAATTGCTTGCCTGCCTAATTAACTGTTTAATTGCCTGCCTAATTGCTTGCCTTATTAACTGCCTAATTCCCAGCTTATTACCTGCCTTATTGCCTGACAAATTGCTTGCAGAATTAACTGCATAATTGCCTGCCTAATTATTGCCTAATTAACTGCATAATTGCCTGCCTAATTAACGGCTTAATTAACTGCCTTATTATCTGCCTAATTGCCTGCTTAATTGCCTGCCTAATTGCCTGCCTTATTGCCTGCCTAATTATCTCCCTATTTGCCTGCCTAATTAACTGCTTAATTGCCTCCCTTATTGCTTGCCTGCCTAATTGTCTGCCTAATTAACTACCTAATTGCCTGTTAAATGCCAGCCTAATTGCCTGTCTAATTGCCTGCCTTATTGCCTGCCTAATTACCTGCCAAATTGCCTGCCTAATTGCCTGCCTAATTGTCTGTCTAATTGCCTGCCTAATTACCTGCCTAATTGCCTAACTTATTAACTGCCTAATTGCCTGCCTTATTAACTGCCTAATTAACTGCCTAATTGCCTGCCTAATTAACTGCCTAATTAACTGCCTAATTGCCTGCTAAGTTTACTGCCTAATAAACTGCTTATTGTATGCCTTATTGTATGCCTGCCTATTTGCCTGCCTAATTGCCTGCCTAATTGCCTGCCTAAAAGTCTGCCTAATTGCCTGCCTAATTACCTGCCTATTTCCTGCCTAATTAACTGCCTAATTGCCTGCCTAATTAACTGCCTAATTCCCTGCCTAATTGTCTGTCTAATTGCCTGCCTTATTGTCTGTCTAATTGCCTGCCTAATTAACTGCCTAATTGCCTACCTAATTAACTGCCTAATGGCCTGCCTAATTATGTGCCTGCTTACTAACTGCCTAATTGCCTTCCTAATTAACTGCCTAATTGCCTGACTTATTACCTTCCTAACTGCCTGCCTAATTGCCTGCCGAATTAATTGCCTAATTGCCTGCCAGCCTAATTTACTGCTTAATTTTCTGCCTAATTAACTGCCTAACTGCATGCCTATTTGCCTGCCCAAATGCCTTACGAATTAACTGCCTAATTGCCTGCCTAATTAACTGCCTTATTGCCTTCCTCTTTTGCCTACCTAATTGCCTGCTTAATTGCTTGCCTTATTGCCTGCCTAATTACCTTCCAAATTGCTTTCCTGCCTAATTAACTGCTTAATTTCCTGCCTAATTGCCTGCATGCCTAATTGTTGCCTAATTAACTGCCTAATTCCCAGCTTAATTGTCTGCCTAATTGCCTACCTTATTGCCTGAATAATTGCGTGCTAATTAACTGCCTAATTAACTGCCTAATTGCCTGCCTAATTAACGGCCTAATTAACTGCCTAATTGCCTACATTATTGCCTGCCTAATTAACTGCCTAATTGTCTGCCTAATCATCCGCCTAATCTACTGCCTAATTGCCTGCCTCATTGCCTACCTAATTGCTTGCCCAATTAGCTGCCTTATTGCCTGCCTAATTGCCTGCCTTATTGCTTGCATAATTATCTGCCTATTTGCCTGCATAATTAAATGCTTAATAGCCTGACTTAGTTCTTGCCTGCTTAATTGCCTGCCTAATTGCCTGCCTTATTGCCTGCCTAATTAACTGCCTTATTGCCTGCCTAATTGCCTGCCTAATTGCCTGCCTAATTAATTGCCTAATTGCCTGCCTAATTAACTGCCTAATTATCTGCCTAATTGCCAAGCTAATTGCTTACCTAATTAACTACCTAATTAACTGCTTAATAGCCTGCCTAATTAACTGCCTGATTATCTGCCTAATTTCCTGCCTAATTGTATGCCTAATTGTATGCCTGCCTTATTGCCTGCCTAATAACCTGCCAAATTCTTGCTGGCCCAATTAACTGCTTGATTGCCTGCCTAATTGCCTGCCTGCCTTATTGCCTGCCTGCCTAATTGATTGCCTAATAAACTGCCTAATTGCCTGCCTAATTGCTTGCCTAATTAACTGCCTAAATGCCTGCCTAATTGCCTTCCTAATTGCCTGCATGCCCAAGTGTCTGCATAATTGCCTGCTTAATTGCCTGCTTAATTGCCTCCCTAATAAACTGCCTAATTGCCTGCCTAATTATCTGCCTAATTGTCTGCTTAATTTCCTGCCTAATTGCCTGCCTAATTACCTGCATAATGGCCTGCCTAATTGCCTGCTTAATTGTCTGCCTAATTAACTGCCTAATAATAGCCTAATTGCCTGCCTAATTATCTATCTAATAGCCTGCCTAATTCCTGCCTAATTACCTACCAAATTGCCTGCCTGCCTAATTAACTGCTTAATTGCATGCCTAATTGCCTGCCTGCCTAATTGCCTGCCTGTCTAATTACTTGCCTAATTAACTGCCTAATTGTATTCCTGCCTATTTGCCTACCTAATTGCCTGCCTTAAATCCTGCCTAATAAACTGCCTAATTGCCTTCCTAATTGCCTACCTAATTGCTTGCCTTATTGCCTGCCTAATTACCTGCCTAATTGCTTGCCTGCCTAATTAACTGTTTAATTGCCTGCCTAATTGCTTGCCGTATAAACTGCCTAATTTTTAGCTTAATTGCCTGCCTTATTGCCTGACTAATTTCTTGCCTAATTAACTGCCTAATTGCCTACCTAATTGCCTGAGAAATTAACTGCATAATTGACTGCTTGATTAACAGCCTAATAAACTTCCTAATTAACTGCCTAATTAACTGCCTTATTATCTGCCTAATTGCCTGCCTAATTGCCTGATTAATTGCCTGCCTAATTGCCTGCCTTATTGCCTGCCTTTGTTATCTGCATATTTGACTGCCTAATTAACTGCTTAATTGCCTGCCTTATTGCTTGCCTGCCTAAATTGCCTGCCTAATTGTCTGCCTAATTAACTGCCTAATTGCCTGCTTAATTGCCTGCCTAATTAACTGCCTTATTGCCTGCCTAACTATCAGCCTAATTGTCTGCTTAATTTCCTGCCTAATTACCTGCCTAATTAACTGCCTAATTAACTGCCTAATTAACTGCCGAATTGCCTGCCTTATTAACTGCCTAATAATAGCCTAATTGGCTGCCTAATTATCTATCTAATACCCTGCCTAATTGCCTGCCTAATTACTTACCAAATTGCATGCCTAATTAACTGCTTAATTGCATGCCTAATTGCCTGCCTGTCTAATTACTTGCCTAATTAACTGCCTAATTGTATTCCTGCCTATTCGCCTACCAAATTGCCTGCCTAAAATCCTGCCTAATAAACTGCCTAATTGCCTTCCTAATTGCAACCTTTTTGCCTGCTTAATTGCTTGCCTTATTGCCTGCCTAATTACCTGCCTAATTGCTTTTTTGCCTAATTAACTGTTTAATTGCCTGCCTAATTGCTTGCTTTATTAACTGCCTATTTCCCAGCTTAATTGCCTGCCTTATTGCCTGACTAATTGTTTGCCTAATTAACTGCCTAATTGCCTGCCTAATTGCCTGCCTAATTAACTGCATAATTACCTGCCTGATAAATGGCCTAATTAACAGCCTTATTAACCGCCTTATTATCTGCCTAATTGCCTGCCTTATTGCCTGCTTATTTGCCTGCCTAATTGCCTGCCTTATTGCCTGCCTAAATATATGCCTATTTGCCTGCCTTATTTACTGCCTAATTGCCTACCTTATTGCTTGATTGCCTAATTGCCTGCCTAATCGCCTGCCTAATTGCCTTTCTATTTAACTGCCTAATTAAGTGCCTAAATAACGGCCTAATTGCCTGCCTAATTACCTGCTTAATTTCCTGCCTAATTAACTGCCTAATTGCCTGCCTATATAACTGCATATTGCCTGTCTAATTATCTGCCTAATTGCCTGCCCAATTAACTGCTTAATTGCCTGCCTAAGTGCCTACCTTATTGCCTGCCTAACTATCTGCCTATTTGCCTGTCTAATTAACTGCCTAATTGCCTTCCTAATTGCTTGAATGCCTAATTGCCTGCCTGTCTAATTACTTGCCTAATTAACTGCCTAATTGTATTCCTGCAGATTTGCCTGCCTATTTAACTGCCTAATTAACTGCCTGCCTAATTGCCAGCCTAATTTACTGCTTATTGCCTTCCTAATTTACTGCCTAATTGCATGCCTAATTGCCAGCCTAATTACCTGCCAATTTGCCTGCCTGCCTAATAAACTGCTTAATTGCCAGCCTTATAACTGCCTAATTGCCTGCCTATTTAACTGCCTAATTGCTTGTCTAATTGCCTTTTAATTGCCAGCCTAATTGCCTGCCTAATTGCCTGCCTAATTTCCTGCCTAATTAACTGCTTAATCAACTGCCTAATTGCCTGCCTAATTTACTTTATAATTGCCAGCCTAATTGCCTGCTTAATTGCCTGCCTAAAAAACTGCCTATTGCCTGCCTAATTAACTGCTTAATTGCCTGCCTAATTGCCTGCCTAATCATCTGCCTATTTGCCTGTCTAATAACTGCCTAATTGCCTACCTAATTGCTTGATTGCCTAATTTCCGGCCTTATCGCCTGCCTTAAATCCTGCTTAATAAACTGCCTAATTGCCTGCCTGTCTAATTACTTGCCTAATTAACTGCCAAATTGTATTCCTGCCTATTTGCCTGCCTTAAATCCTGCCTAATAAACTGTCTAATTGCCTTTCTAATTGCCTACGTAATTGCCTGCTTAATTGCTTGCCATATTGCCTGCCTAATTATCTGCCTAATTGCTTGCCTGCCTAATTAACTGTTTAATTGCCTGCATAATTGCTTGCCTTATAAACTGCCTAATTTTCAGCTTAATTGCCTGCCTTATTGCCTGACTAATTGCTTGCCTAATTAACTGCCTAATTGCCTACCTAATTGCTTGCCTAATTAACTAAATAATTGCCTGTTGATTAACGGCCTAATTAACTGCCTAATTAACTGCCTTATTATCTGCCTAATTGCCTGCCTAATTGCCTGATTAATTGCCTGCCTAATTGCCTGCCTTATTGCCTGCCTTTGTTATCTGCCTATTTGACTGCCTAATTAACTGCTTAATTGCCTGCCTTATTGCTTGCCTGCCTAATTGCCTGCCTAATTGTCTGCCTAATTAACTGCCAAATTGCCTGCCTAATTGCCTGCATAATTAACTGCCTAATTGCCTGCCTAATTAACTGCATAATTGCCTGCCTAATTAACTGCCTAATTAACTGCCCAATTGCCTGCCTAATTATCTGCATAATTGGCTGCCTAATTGCCTGCCTAATTGCCTACCTAATTACCTGCCAAATTAACTGCCTAATTGCCTGCCTAATTAACTGCCTAATTGCCTATCTAATTGACTGCCTAATTGCCAGCCTAATTGCCAGCCAAATTGCCTGCTTAATTGCCTGCCTAATTAACTGCCTAATTGCCTGCATAACTATCTGCCTAATTGTCTGCCTTATTTCCTGCCTAATTGCCTGCCTAATAAACCGCCTTATTGCCTGATAATTAACTACATAATAATAGCCTAATTGCCTGCCTAATTATCTATCTAATAGCCTGCCTAATAGCCTGCCTAATTACCTACCAAATTGCCTGCCTAATTAACTGCTTAATTGCATGCCTAATTGCCTGCCTGCCTAATTGCCTGCCTGTCTAATTACTTGCCTAATTAACTGCATAATTGTATTCCTGCCTATTCGCCTACCTTATTGCCTGCCTAGAATCCTGCCTAATAAACTGCCTAATTGCCTTCCTAATTGCCTACCTAATTGCCTGCTTCATTGCTTGCCTTATTGCCTGCCTAATTACCTGCCTAATTGCTTGCCTGCCTAATTAACTGTTTAATTGCCTGCCTAACTGCTTGCCTTATTAACTGCCTAATTCCCAGCCCAATTGCCTGCCTTATTGCCTGACTAATTGTTTGCCTAATTAACTGCCTAATTGCCTGCCTAATTGCCTGCCTAATTAACTGCATAATTGCCTGCCTGATTAACGGCCTAATTAACTGCCTAATTAACTGCTTTATTATCTGCCTAATTGCCTGCCTAATTGCCTGCTTATTTGCCTACCAAATTGCCTGCCTTATTGCCTGCCTAAATATATGCCTATTTGCCTGCTTATTTACTGCCTAATTGCCTACCTTATTGCTTGATTGCCTAATTGCCTGCCTAATCGCCTGCCTAATTGCCTTTCTAATAAACTGCCTAATTATCTGCCTAATTGCCTGCCTAATTAACTGCTTAATTTCCTGCCTTATAAACTGCCTAATTGCCTGCCTATAAACTGCATATTGCCTGCCTTATTATCTGCCTAATTAACTGCTTAATTGCCTGCCTAATTGCCTACATTATTGCCTGCCTAATTGCCTACATTATTGCCTGCCTAATTATCTGCCTATTTGCCTGTCTAATTAACTGCCTAATTGCCTTCCTAATTGCTTGAATGCCTAATTGCCTGCCTGTCTAATTACTTGCCTAATTAACTGCCTAATTGTATTCCTGCTTATTTGCCTGCCTATTTAACTGCCTAATTAACTATTTGCCTAATTGCCAGCCTAATTTACTGCTTGCTGCCTTCCTAATTTACTGCCTAATTGCCTGCCTAATTGCCAGCCTAATTGCCTGCCAAATTTCCTGCCTGCCTAATTAACTGCTTAATTGCCTGCCTTATAACTGCCTAATTGCCTGCCTAATTGCCTGCCTAATTAACTGCCTAATTGCCTGCCTAATTTCCTGCCTAATTAACTGCTTAATCAACTGCCTGATTAACTTCCTAATTGCCAGCCTAATTTCCTGCCTAATTAACTGCATAATTGCCTGCCTAAAAAACTGCATATTGCCTGCCTAATTAACTGCCTCATTGCCTGCCTAATTAACTGCTTAATTGCCTGCCTAATCATCTGCCTATTTGCCTGTCTAATTAACTGCCTAATTGCCTACCTAATTGCTTGATTGCCTAATTACCTGCCTAATTGCCTGCCTAATTGCCTGCCTAATTGCCTGCCTAATTAACTGCCTAATTACCTGCCTAATTGCCTGCCTAATTGCCTGCCTAATTAACTGCCTAATTGCCAACCTAACTAACTGCCTAATTGCCAGCCTAATTGCCAGAAAAATTGCCTGCTTAATTGCCTGCCTAATTAACTGCCTAATTGCCTGCCTAAATATCTGCCTAATTGTCTGCTTAATTTCCTGCCTAATTACCTGCCTAATTGCCTTCATAATGGCCTGCCTAATTGCCTGCTTAATTGTTTGCCTAATTAACTGCCTAATAATAGCCTAATTGCTTGCCTAATTATCTATCTAATAGCCTGCATAATTCCTGCCTAAATACCTACCAAATTGCCTGCCTGCCTAATTAACTGCTTAATTGCATGCCTAATTGCCTGCCTGCCTAATTGCCTGCCTGTCTAATTACTTGCCTAATTAACTGCCTAATTGTATTCCTGCCTATTTGCCTACCTAATTGCCTGCTTAATTGCTTGCCTTATTGCCTGCCTAATTGCTTGCCTGCCTAATTAACTGTTTAATTGCCTGCCTAATTGCTTGCATTATAAACTGCCTAATTTTGAGCTTAATTGCCTGCCTTATTGCCTGACTAATTTCTTGCCTAATTAACTGCCTAATTGCCTACCTAATTGCCTGCCTAATTAACTGCATAATTGCATGCTTGATTAAAGGCCTAATTAACTGCCTAATTAACTGCATTATCATCTGCCTAATTGCCTGCCTAATTGCCTGATTAATTGCCTGCCTAATTGCCTGCCTTATTGCCTGCCTTTGTTATCTGCCTATTTGACTGCCTAATTAACTGCTTAATTGCCTGCCTTATTGCTTGCCTGCCTAATTGCCTGCCTAATTAACTGCCTTATTGCCTGCCTAATTGCCTGCATACTTAACTGCCTAATTGCCTGCCTAATTAACTGCCTAATTGCCTGCCTAATTAACTGCCTAATTATCTGCCCAATTGCCTGCCCAATTATCTGCATAATTGGCTGCCTTATTGCCTGCCTAATAGCCTACCTAATTACATGCCTAATTAACTGCCTAATTGCCTGCCTAATTGCCTGCCTAATTAACTGCCTAATTGCCTACCTAATTGACTGCCTAATTGCCTGCCTGATTAACGGCCTAATTAACTGCCTTATTAACTGCCTAATTGCCTGCTTATATGCCTACCTAAATATATGCCTATTTGCCTGCCTAATTTACTGCCTAATTGCCTACCTTATTGCTTGATTGCCTAATTGCCTGCCTAATCGCCTGCATAATTGTCTTTCTAATTAACTGCCTGATTAACTGCCTAAATTATGTGCCTAATTGCCTGCCTAATTACCTGCTTAATTTCCTGCCTAATTAACTGCCTAATTGCCTGCCTATATAACTGCATATTGCCTGCCTAATTATCTGCCTAATTGCCTGTCTAATTAACTGCTTAATTGCCTGCCTAATTGCCTACCTTTTTTCCTGCCTAATTATCTGCCTATTTGCCTGTCTAATTAACTGCCTAATTGCCTTCCTAATTGCTTGAATGCCTAATAGCCTGCCTGTCTAATTACTTGCCTAATTAACTGCCTAATTGTATTCCTGCTGATTTGCCTGCCTATTTAACATGCTTAATTAACTGCCTGCCTAATTGCCAGCCTAATTTACTGCTTATTGCCTTCCTAATTTACTGCTTATTGCCTGCCTAATTGCCAGCCTAATAACCTCCAAATTGTCTGCCTAATTAACTGCTTCATTGCCTGCCTTATAACTGCCTAATTGCCTGCCTAATTGCCTGCCTAATAAACTGCCTAATTGCCTGCCTAATAAACTGCATAATTGCTTGTCTAATTGCCTTTTAATTGCCAACCTAATTGCCTGCCTAATTAACTGCTTAATCAACTGCCTAATTGCCTGCCTAATTAACTTCCTAATTGCCAGCCTAATTGCCTGCTTAATTGCCTGCCTAAAAAACTGCCTATTGCCTGCCTAATTAACTGCCTAATTGCCAGCCTAAATAAATGCCTAATTGCCTGCCTAATTAACTGCTTATTGCCTGCCTAATTGCCTGCCTAATTAACTGCCTAATTGCCTTCCTAATTGCCAACATAATTGCCTGCTTAATTACTTGCCTTATTGCCTACCTAATAACCTGCATAATTGCTTTCCTGCCTAATTAACTGTTTAATTGCCTGCCTAATTGCTTGCCTTATTAACTGCCTAATTCCCAGCTTAATTGCCTGCCTTTTTGCCTGCCTAATTGCCTGCCTAATTAACTGCATAATTGCCTGCCTAATTAACGGCCTAATAACTGCCTTATTATCTGCCTAATTGTTGCTTAATTGCCTGCCTAATTTCCTGCCTTATTGCCTGCCTAATTATCTGCCTATTTGCCTGCCTAATTAACTGCTTAATTGCCTCCCTTATTGCTTGCCTGCCTAATTGTCTGCCTTATTAACTGCCTAATTGCCTGTTAAATGCCAGCCTAATTGCCTGTCAATTTGCCTGCCTTATTGCCTGCCTAATTACCTGCCTAATTGCCTGCCTAATTGCCTGCCTAATTGTCTGTCTAATTACCTGCCTAATTGCCTAACTTATTAACTGCCTAATTGCCTGCCTAAATAACTGCCTTATTAACTGCCTTATTAACTGCCTAATTAACTGCCTAATTAACTGAATAATTGCCTGCCTAATTAACTGCCTAATAACTTGCCTAATTGCCTGCTTAGTTAACTGCCTCATAAACTGCCTAATTGTATGCCTTATTGTATGCCTGCCTATTTGCCTGCCTAATTGCCTGCCTAATTGCCTGCCTAAAAGTCTGCCTAATTGCCTGCCTAATTACCTGCCTATTTCCTGCATAATTAACTGCCTAATTGCCTGCCTAATTAACTGCCTAATTGTCTGTCTAATTGCCTGCGTTATTGTCCGTCTAATTGCCTGCCTAATTAACTGCCTAATTGCCTACCTAATTAACTGCCTAATGGCCTGCCTAATTATCTGCCTGCTTACTAACTGCCTAATTGCCTTCCTAATTAACTGCCTAATTGCCTGACTTATTACCTTCCTGACTGCCTGCCAAATTGCCTGCCTAATTAAATGCTTAATTGCCTGCCTAATTTACTGCCTATCTGCCTGCCTATTTGCCTGCCTTATTGCTTGCCTTAAAAATTGCCTAATTGCCTGCATAATTGCCTACGTGCCTAATTGCCTGCCTGCCTAATTGCCTGCTTAATGCCTGCTTAATTAACTGCCTAATTACCTGCCTAGTTAACTGCCTAATTGCCTGCCTAATTAACTGCCTAATTTCCTGCCTAATTAACTGCCTAATTGCCTGCCTTATTGCCTGCTGAATTAACTGCCTAATTGCCTGCCAGCCTAATTTACTGCTTAATTTCCTGCCTAATTAACTGCCTAACTGCCTGCCTATTTGCCTGCGCAAATGCCTTACGAATTAATTGCCTAATTGCCTGCCTAATTAACTGCCTAATTGCCTTCATTTTTTGCCTACCTAATTGCCTGCTTAATTGCTTGCCTTATTGCCTGCCTAATTACCTTCCAAATTGCTTTCCTGCCTAATTAACTGCTTAATTTCCTGCCTAATTGCCTGCCTGCCTAATTGTTGCCTAATTAACTGCCTAATTCCCAGCTTAATTTTCTGCCTAATTGCCTACCCTATTGCCTGAATAATTGCGTGCCCAATTAACTGCCTAATTGCCTGCCTAATTAACTGCCTAATTGCCTACATTATTGCCTGCCTAATTGCCTGCCTAATTGCCTGCCTTATTGCCTGCCTAATTAACTGTCTTATTGCCTGCCTAATTGCCTGCCTAATTAATTGCCTTATTGCCTGCCTAATTAACTGCCTAATTATCTGCCTAATTGCCTGCCTAATTAACTGCCTAATTGCTTACCTAATTAACTACCTAATTAACTGCTTAATAGCCTGCATAATAAACTGCCTGATTATCTGCCTAATTTCCTGCCTAATTGTATGCCTAATTGTATGCCTGCCTTATTGCCTGCCTAATAACCTGCCAAATTCTTGCTGGCCCAATTAACTGCTTGATTGCCTGCCTAATTGCCTGCCTGCCTTATTGCCTGCCTGCCTAATTGATTGCCTAATAAACTGCCTAATTGCCTGCCTAATTAACTGCCCTAAATGCCTGCCTAATTGCCTTCCTAATTGCCTGCGTGCCCAAGTGTCTGCATAATTGCCTGCCTAATTGCCTGCTTAAATGCCTCCCTAATTAACTGCCTATTTGCCTGCCTTATTATCTGCCTAATTGCCTGCCTAATTAACTGCCTAATTGCCTACCTAACTAACTGCCTAATTGCCAGACAAATTGCCTGCTTAATTGCCTGCCTAATTAACTGCATAATTGACTGCTTGATTAACGGCCTAATAAACTGCCTAATTAACTGCCTAATTAACTGCCTAATTATCTGCCAAATTGCCTGCCTAATTGCTTCATTAATTGCCTGCCTAATTGCCTGCCTTATTGCCTGCCTTTGTTATCTGCCTATTTGACTGCCTAATTAACTGCTTAATTGCCTGCCTTTTTGCTTGCCTGCCTAATTGCCTGCCTAATTGTCTGCCTAATTAACTGCCTAATTGCCTGCTTAATTGCCTGCCTAATTAACTGCCTAATTGCCTGCCTAACTATCTGCCTAATTGTCTGCTTAATTTCCTGCCTAATTGCCTGCCGAATTACCTGCCTAATTAACTGCCTAATTAACTGCCTAATTGCCTGCCTAATTAACTGCCTAATAATAGCCTAATTGCCTGCCTAATTATCTATCTAATACCCTGCCTAATTGCCTTCCTAATTACTTACCAAATTTCCTGCCTAATTAACTGCTTAATTGCATGCCTAATTGCCTGCCTGTCTAATAACTTGCCTAATTAACTGCCTAATTGTATTCCTGCCTATTCGCCTACCTTATTGCCTGCCTAAAATCCTGCCTAATAAACTGCCTTATTGCCTTCCTAATTGCCTACCTAATTGCCTGCTTAATTGCTTGCCTTATTGCCTGCCTAATTACCTGCCTAATTGCTTTTTTGCCTAATTAACTGTTTAATTGCATGCCTAATTGCTTGCCTTGTTAACTGCCTAATTCCCAGCCTAATTGCCTGCCTTATTGCCTGACTAATTGTTTGCCTAATTAACTGCCTAATTGCCTGCCTAATAGCCTGCCTAATTAACTGCATAATTACCTGCCTGATTAATGGCCTAATTAACTGCATAATTACCTGCCTGATTAATGGCCTAATTAACTGCCTTATTAACTGCCTTATTATCTGCCAAATTGCCTGCCTAATTGCCTGCTTATTTGCCTGCCTAATTGCCTGCCTTATTGCCTGCCTCAATATATGCCTATTTGCCTGCCTTATTTACTGCCTAATTGCCTACCTTATTGCTTGATTGCCTAATTGCCTGCCTAATCGCCTGCCTAATTGCCTTTCTAATTAAGTGCCTAAATAACTGCCTAAATTAACGGCCCAATTGCCTGCCTAATTACCTGTTTAATTTCCTGCCTAATTAACTGCCTAATTGCCTGCCTATATAACTGCATATTGCCTGTCTAATTATCTGCCTAATTGCCTGCCCAATTAACTGCTTAATTGCCTGCCTAAGTGCCTACCTTATTGCCTGCCTAACTATCTGCCTATTTGCCTGTCTAATTAACTGCCTAATTGCCTTCCTAATTGCTTGAATGCCTAATAGCCTGCCTATCTAATTACTTGCCTAATTAACTGCCTAATTGTATTCCTGCAGATTTGCCTGCCTATATAACTGCCTAATTAACAGCCTGCCTAAATGCCAGCCTTATTTACTGCTTATTGCCTTCCTAATTTACTGCCTAATTGCCTGCCTTATTGCCAGCCTAAATACCTGCCAATTTGCCTGCCTGCCTAATTAACTGCTTAATTGCCTGACTTATAACTGCCTAATTGCCTGCCTAATTGCCTGCCTAATTAACTGCCTAATTGCTTGTCTAATTGCCTTTTAATTGCTAGCCTAATTGCTTGCGTTATTGCCTGCCTAATTAACTGCCTAATTAACTGCTTAATCAACTGCCTAATTGCCTGCCTAATTAACTTCCTAATTGCCACCCTAATTGCCAGCCTAATTGCCTGCTTAATTGCCTGCCTAAAAAACTGCCTATTGCTTGCCTAATTAACTGCTTACTTGCCTGCCTAATTGCCTGCCTAATCATCTGCCTATTTGCCTGTCTAATTAACTGCCTAATTGCCTGCCTGTCTAATTACTTGCCTAATTAACTGCCAAATTGTATTCCTGCCTTATGCCTGCCTTAAATCATGCCTAATAAACTGCCTAATTGCCTTTATAATTGCCTACCTAATTGCCTGCTTAATTGCTTGCCTTATTGCCTGCCTAATTACCTGCCTAATTGCTTGCCTGCCTAATTAACTGTCTAATTGCCTGCCTAATTGCTTGCCTTATAAACTGCCTAATTTTCAGCTTAATTGCCTGCCTTATTGCCTGACTAATTGCTTGCCTAATTAACTGCCTAATTGCCTACCTAATTGCCTGCCTAATTAACTGCATAATTGCCTGCTTGATAACGGCCTAATTAACTGCCTAAAAAACTGCCTTATTATCTGCCTAATTGCCTGATTAATTGCCTGCCTAATTGCCTGCCTTATTGCCTGCCTTTGTTATCTGCCTATTTGACTGCCTAATTAACTGCTTAATTGCCTGCCTTATTGCTTGCCTGCCTAATTAACTGCCTAATTGCCTGCCTAATTGCCTGCATAATTAACTGCCTTATTAACTGCCTAATTAAATGCCTAATTAACTGCCTGCCTAATTGCCAGCCTAATTTACTGCTTATTGCCTTTCTTATTTACTGCCTAATTGCCTGCCTAATTGCCAGCCTAATTACCTGCCAAATTGCCTGCCTGCCTAATTAACTGCTTAATTGCCTGCCTTATAACTGCTTATTGCCTGCCAAATTGCCTGCCTAATTAACTGCCTAATTGCTTGTCTAATTGCCTTTTAATTGCCAACCTTATTGCCTGCCTAATTGCCTGCCTCATTAACTTCCTAATTGCCTTTCTTATTGCCAACCTAATTGCCTGCTTAATTACTTGCCTTATTGCCTACCTAATTACCTGCCTAATTGCTTGCCTGCCTAATTAACTGTTTAATTGCCTGCCTAATTGCTTGCTTTATTAACTGCCTAATTCCCAGCTTAATTGCCTGCCTTATTGCCTGACAAATTGCTTGCCTAATTAACTGCATAATTGCCTGCCTAATTAACTGCATAATTGCCTGCCTAATTAACGGCCTAATAACTAACTTATTATCTGCCTAATTGCCTGCTTAATTGCCTGCCTAATTGCCTGCCTTATTGCCTGCCTAATTATCTGCCTATTTGCCTGCCTAATTAACTGCTTAATTGCCTCCCTCATTGCTTGCCTGCCTAATTGTCTGCCTAATTAACTGCCTAATTGCCTGTTAAATGCCAGCCTAATTGCCTGTCTAATTGCCTGCCTTATTGCCTGCCTAATTACCTGCCTAATTGCCTGCCTAATTGTCTGTCTAATTGCCTGCCTAATTACCTGCCTAATTGCCTAACTTATTAACTGCCTAATTGTCTGCCTAATTAACTGCCTTATTAACTGCCTAATTGCCTGCCTAATTAACTGCCTAATTAACTGCCTAATTGCCTGCTTAGTTAACTGCCTAATAAACTGCCTAATTGTATGCCTTTTTGTATGCCTGCCTATTTGCCTGCCTAATTGCCTGCCTAAAAGTCTGTCTAATTGCCTGCCTAATTACCTGCCTATTTCCTGCCTAATAACTGCCTAATTGCCTGCGTAATTAACTGCCTAATTGCCTGCCTAATTGTCTGTCTAATTGCCTGCCTTATTGTCTGTCTAATTGCCTGCCTAATTAACTGCCTAATTGCCTACCTAATTAACTGCCTAATGGCCTGCCTAATTATCTGCCTGATTTCTAACTGCCTAATTGCCTTCCTAATTAACTGCCTAATTGCCTGACTTATTACCTTCCTAACTGCCTGCCAAATTGCCTGCCTAATTAAATGCTTAATTGCCTGCCTAATTTACTGCCTATCTGCCTGCCTATTTGCCTGCCTTATTGCTTGCCTTAAAAATTGCCTAATTGCCTGCCTAATTGCCTACGTGCCTAATTGCCTGCCTGCCTAATTGCCTGCTTAATGCCTGCTTAATTAACTGCCTAATTGCCTGCCTAGTTAACTGCCTAATTGCCTGCCTAATTAACTGCCTAAATGCCTGCCTAATTAACTGCCTAATTGCCTGCCTATTTGCCTGCCTAATTGCCTGCCGAATTAACTGCCTAATTGCCTGCCAGCCTAATTTACTGCTTAATTTCCTGCCTAATTAACTGCCTAACTGCCTGCCTATTTGCCTGCCCAAATGCCTTACGAATTAACTGCCTAATTGTTGCCTAATTAACTGCCTAATTCCCAGCTTAATTGTCTGCCTAATTGCCTACCTTATTGCCTGAATAATTGCGTGCCTAGTTAACTGCCTAATTGCCTGCCTAATAAACTGCCAAATTCTTGATGGCCCAATTAACTGCTTGATTGCCTGCCTAATTGCCTGCCTGCCTTATTGCCTGCCTGCCTAATTGATTGCCTAATTAACTGCCTAATTGCCTGCCTAATTGCTTGCCTAATTAACTGCCTAAATGCCTGCCTAATTGCCTTCCTAATTGCCTGCATGCCCAAGTGTCTGCCTAATTGCCTGCTTAATTGCCTCCCTAATTAACTGCCTATTTGCCTGCCTTATTATCTGCCTAATTGCCTGCCTAATTGTCTGCCTAATTGCCTGCCTAATTGCCTGCCTGATTGCCTGCCTAATTGCCTGCCTTATTGCCTGCCTTATTAACTGCATAATTAACTGCCTAATTGCCTGCCTAATTAACTGCCTAATTGCCTGCTTAATTGCCTGCCTATTTACCTGCCTAATTGCCTGCCTAATTAACTGCCTAATTGCCTGTCTAATTGCAAGCCTAATTGCCAGCCTAATTGCCTGCCTAATTAACTGCCTAATTGCCAGCCTAATAATCCTCCTAATTGTCTGCCTAATTGTCTGTCTAATTGCCTGCCTAATTACCTGCCTAATTGCCTAACTTATTAACTGCCTAATTGCCTGCCTAATTAACTGCCTAATTAACTGCCTAATTGCCTGCATAATTGTATGCCTAATTGTATGCCTGCCTATTTGCCTGCCTAATTGCCTGCCTAAAAGTCTGCCTAATTGCCTGCCTAATTAACTGCCTATTTGCCTGCCAAATAATTTGCCTAATTGCCTGCCTAATTGTCTGTCTAATTACCTGCCTAATTGCCTAACTTATTAAATGCCTAATCTCCTTCCATAATTAACTGCCTAATTACCAGCCTAATTAACTGCATAATTGCCTGCCAGCCTAATTGCCTGCCTAATTAACTGCTTATTGCCTGCCTATTGACTTTCTAATTAACTGCCTAATTGCCTGTCTAATTGCCTGCATTATTGCCTGCCTAATTGCCTGCCTAATTGCCTGCCTAATTAATCGTTGAATTGCCTACCTAATTAACTGCCTAATTGCCAGCCTAATTGCAGGCCAAATTGCCTGCTTAATTGCCTGCCTAATTAACTGCCTAATTGCCTGCCCAATTATCTGCCTAAATTTCTGCTTAATTTCCTGCCTAATTTCCTGCCTAATTACCTGCCTAATTAACTGCCTATTTAACTGCCTAATTAACTGCCTAATTAACTGCCTAATAATAGCCTAATTGCCTGCCTAATTATCTATCTAATAGCCTGCCTAATTTTCTGCCTAATTACCTACCAAATTGCCTGCCTGCCTAATTAACTGCTTAATTGCGTGCCTAATTGCCTGCCTGCCTAATTACCTGCCTGTCTTATTACTTGCCTAATTAACTACCTAATGGTATTCCTGCCTATTTGCCTGCCTATTTGCCTGCCTAAAAGCCTGCCTAATTGCCTGCCTAATTAACTGCCTAATTGCCTGCCTGCCTAATTGCCTGCCTTATTAACTGCCTAATTGCCTTCCTGATTGCCTACCAAATTGCCTGCTTAATTGCTTGCCTTTTTGCTTCCTATTTAGCACCCTAATTGCCTTCCTAATTAACGGCCTAATTAACTGCATTATTATCTGCCTAATTGCCTGCCTAATTGCCTGCTTAATTTCCTGCCTAATTGCCTGCCTAATTGCCTGCCTAATTATCTGCCTATTTGCCTGCCTAATTACTGCTTAATATCCTTTCGTATTGCTTGCCTGCCTAATTGCCTGCCTAATTGTCTGCCTAATTAACTAGCTAATTGCCTGCCTAATTGCCTGCCTAATTGCTTGTCAAATTGCCTGTTAAATGCCAGCCTAATTACCTGTCTAATTGCCTGCCTTATTGCCTGCCTAATTGCCTGTCTAATTGCCTGCCTAATTGCCTGCCTAATTGCCTGCCTAATTAACTGCCTAATTGCCTGCTTATTGCATACTTAATTAACTGCCTAATTGCCAGCCTAATTGCCAGACAAATTGCCTGCTTAATTGCCTGCCTAATTATCTGCCTAACTGTCTGCTTAATTTCCTGCCTAATTTCCTGCCTAATTGCCTGCCTAATTAACTGCCTAATTGCCTGCCTAATTAACTGCCTAATTAACTGCCTAATTGCCTGCCTAATTATCTGCCTAATCGCCTGCCTAATTTCCTACCTAATTACCTGCCAAATTAACTGCTTATTTACCTGCCTAATTGTCTGCCTAATTAACTGCCTAATGAACTGCCTAATTGCCTGCCTAATTGCCTGCCTAATTTACTGCTTTTTGCCTGCCTAATTGCCTGCCTAATTAACTGCCTAATTAACTGCCTAATTAACTGTATAATTGCCTGCCTAATTAACTGCCTAATTGCCAGCCTAATTGCCTGCTTAATTGCCTGCCTAATTAACTGCCTAATTGCCTGCCTAATTAACTGCCTATTGCCTGCCTAATTAACTGCCTAATTGCCAGCCTAATTGCCTGCTTAATTGCCTGCCTAATTAACTGCCTAATTGCCTGCCTAATTAATTGCCTATTGCCTGCCTAAATATCTGCCTAATTGCCTGCCTAATTAAATGCTTAATTGCCTGCCTTACTACCTTCCTAACTGCCTGCCAAATTGCCTGCCTAATTAAATGCTTAATTGCCTGCCTAATTTACTGCCTAATTGCCAGCCTAATTGCAGGCCAAATTGCCTGCTTAATTGCCTGCCTAATTAACTGCCTAATTGCCTGCCCAATTATCTGCCTAAATGTCTGCTTAATTTCCTGCCTAATTTCCTGCCTAATTACCTGCCTAATTAACTGCCTATTTAACTGCCTAATTAACTGCCTAATTAACTGCCTAATAATAGCCTAATTGCCTGCCTAATTATCTATCTAATAGCCTGCCTAATTTTCTGCCTAATTACCTACCAAATTGCCTGCCTGCCTAATTAACTGCTTAATTGCGTGCCTAATTGCCTGCCTGCCTAATTACCTGCCTGTCTTATTACTTGCCTAATTAACTACCTAATGGTATTCCTGCCTATTTGCCTGCCTATTTGCCTGCCTAAAAGCCTGCCTAATTGCCTGCCTAATTAACTGCCTAATTGCCTGCCTGCCTAATTGCCTGCCTTATTAACTGCCTAATTGCCTTCCTGATTGCCTACCAAATTGCCTGCTTAATTGCTTGCCTTTTTGCTTCCTATTTAGCACCCTAATTGCCTTCCTAATTAACGGCCTAATTAACTGCCTTATTATCTGCCTAATTGCCTGCCTAATTGCCTGCTTAATTTCCTGCCTAATTGCCTGCCTAATTGCCTGCCTAATTATCTGCCTATTTGCCTGCCTAATTAACTGCTTAATATCCTTTCGTATTGCTTGCCTGCCTAATTGCCTGCCTAATTGTCTGCCTAATTAACTACCTAATTGCCTGCCTAATTGCCTGCCTAATTGCTTGTCAAATTGCCTGTTAAATGCCAGCCTAATTACCTGTCTAATTGCCTGCCTAATTGCCTGCCTAATTGCCTGCCTAATTGCCTGCCTAATTAACTGCCTAATTGCCTGCTTATTGCCTACTTAAATAACTGCCTAATTGCCAGACAAATTGCCTGCTTAATTGCCTGCCTAATTGCCTGCCTAATTATCTGCCTAACTGTCTGCTTAATTTCCTGCCTAATTTCCTGCCTAATTGCCTGCCTAATTAACTGCCTAATTGCCTGCCTAATTAACTGCCTAATTAACTGCCTAATTGCCTGCCTAATTATCTGCCTAATCGCCTGCCTAATTTCCTACCTAATTACCTGCCAAATTAACTGCTTATTTACCTGCCTAATTGTCTGCCTAATTAACTGCCTAATGAACTGCCTAATTGCCTGCCTAATTGCCTGCCTAATTTACTGCTTTTTGCCTGCCTAATTGCCTGCCTAATTAACTGCCTAATTAACTGCCTAATTAACTGTATAATTGCCTGCCTAATTAACTGCCTAATTGCCAGCCTAATTGCCTGCTTAATTGCCTGCCTAATTAACTGCCTAATTGCCTGCCTAATTAACTGCCTATTGCCTGCCTAATTAACTGCCTAATTGCCAGCCTAATTGCCTGCTTAATTGCCTGCCTAATTAACTGCCTAATTGCCTGCCTAATTAACTGCCTATTGCCTGCCTAAATATCTGCCTAATTGCCTGCCTAATTAAATGCTTAATTGCCTGCATTACTACCTTCCTAACTGCCTGCCAAATTGCCTGCCTAATTAAATGCTTAATTGCCTGCCTAATTTACTGCCTATCTGCCTGCCTGTTTGCCTGCTTTATTGCCTACTTTAGTAATTGCCTAATTGCCTGCCTAATTGCTTACCTGCCTAATTGCCTGCCTGCCTAATTGCCTGCCTAATGCCTGCTTAATTAACTGCCTAATTGCCTGCTTATTTGCCTGCCTAATTGCCTGCCTAAATAACTGCCTAATTGCCTGCCAGCCTAATTAACTGCTTAATTGCCTGCCTAATTAACTGCCTGCCTATTTGCCTGACTAATTAACTGCCTAATTGCCTGCCTAATTGCCTTCCTAATTGCCTACCTAATTGCCTGCTTAATTGCTTGCCTAATTGCCTGCCTAATTAACAGCCTAATTAACTGCCTAATTGCCTGCCGAATTAAGGTGTAGAAATCCTGAATAAGTTACCTTATCTTGTGTTTTAATTATTGTCCCTTCAACTTGGCCTTATGTCAAGTATCTCTACCAAGTTTAGGGTTCTGTAATAAAAAAACTTGATCTTGTCACACTGAATCGGAAATGCTTCATCACACTCACATACACGGTCATTAAGGTTCGTATCTATACGCGTGAGAACTCGGTATGTGTCCGGATAACCTTGTACGGAGCGCCCTGGAGGCGGAGTTTGTAGCTGGGGGCGTCACCGTTCTGGGCTCGTCGCGTATCTACAGTAGGTAGGGAGGGGATGACGGCGCGTTACCCCCCCTCTCGCGCGGACAGTCGTCTGCACGCGCCGTGGAGAAAGGAGGGTTGGTCTCCACCGCCAGTTCTGAGAATGTACCTGTGTTTGGCTTTCATCCCAGCACAGTCGTATGCTACTACGTAGGCTATGCACATTAGACCTAGCCCAGGAATATAGGCAAATTACTCTAACCTATGGCAAATTTGTCGAAAGCTTAACTTTTGCACAGCTGTACAATTTAATTTGTCTAACAACATATCAAAACTTTACCGTTTAAAACTGAGTGTGTAATGTCAAAAACGTGCAATGAAGAC
>NW_026963024.1:0-23485 GCF_032445375.1 Bacillus rossius redtenbacheri
CCTGCCTAATTAACTGCCTAAGTGCCTGCCTAATTGCCTGCCTAATTATCTGCCTGATTGCCTTTTCATATATCTGCCTAATTGTCTGCCTAATTGCCTGCTTAATTGCCTGCCTAATTGCCTGCCTAATTATCTGCCTTATTGCCTGCCTAATTAACTGCCTAAATAAATGCCTAATTGCCTGTCTAATTAACTGCCTAATTAACTGCCCAATTGCCTGCCTAATTAACTGCCTAATTAACTGCCTAATTAACTGCCTAATTGCCATCAATATTGACTGCCTAATCAACTGCCTAATTGCCTGCTTAATTATCTGCCTAATTGCATGCCTAATTATCTGCTTAATTGCCTGCCTAATTAACTGCCTAATTATATGCTTAATTGCCTGTCTAATTAACCGCCTAATAAACTGCCTAATTGCCTGCCTAATTAACTACCTAAATAACTGCACACTTGCCTGTCTAATTAACTGCCTAATTAAATGCCTAATTGCCTGTCTAATTAACCGCCTAATAAACTGCCTAATTGCCTGCTTAATTATCTGCCTAATTGCCTGCCTAATTAACTGCCTAATTGACTGCCTAATTGCCTGCCTAATTATCTGCCTAATTGCCTGCCTAATGAACTGCCTTATTAACTGCCTAATTGCCTGCCTAATTAACTGCCTAAGTGCCTGCATAATTGCCTGCCTGATTAACTGCCTGATTGCCTTCTCATATATCTGCCTAATTGCCTGCCTAATTAACTGCCTATTTGCCTGCCTAAATGCCTGCCTAATTGCCTGCCTAATTATCTGCTTAATTGCCTGCCTAATAAACTGCTAATTAACTGCCCAATTGCTTGCTTAATTAACTGCCTAATTAACTGCCCAATTGCCTGCCTTATTAACTGCCTAGTTTACTGCCTAAGTACCTGCCTAATTGCCTGCTTAATACCCTGCCTAATTAACTGCCTAATTGCCTGTCTAATTATCTGCCTTATTGCCTGCCCAATTACCTGCCTAATTAACTGCCCAATTGCCTGCCTAATTAACTGCCTAATTAACTGCCTAAGTGCCTGCCTAACTGCCTGCCTAATTAACTGCCTAATTGCCTGCCTAATTGCCTGCCTACATGCTTGCCTAATTATCTGCTTAATTTCCTGCCTAATTAACTTCCTTATTAAATGCTAATTTGCCTGTCTAATTAACTGCCTAATTAACTGCCCAATTGCCTGCCTAATTAACTGCCTAATTAACTGCCTAATTGCCTGCCTTATTGAACTCCTAATTGCCTGCTTAATTATCTGCCTAATTGCCTGCCTAATCATCTGCTTAATTGCCTGCCTAATTAACTGCCTAATAGTCTGCTTAATTTCCAGCCTAATTAACTGCCTAATTAACTGCCTAATTGCCTGCCTAATTGACCGCCTAATTAACTGCCTAATTGCCTGCCTAATTGAACGCCTAATTAACTGCCTAATTGCCTGCTTAATTATCTGCCTAATTGCCTGCCTAATTATCTGCTTAATTGCCTGCCTAATTAAATGCCTAATTATCTGCTTAATTGCCTGCCTAATTAACTGCCCAATTGCCTGCCTAATAAACTGCCTAATTAACTGCCAAATGCCTGCCTTATTGACCACCTAATTAACTGCCTAATTGCCTGCTTAATTATCTGCCTAATTGACTGCCAAATGATCTGCTTAATTGCCTGCCTAATTAACTGCCTAACTATCTGCTTAATTGCCTGCCTAATTATTTGCCTAATTAACTTCCCAATTGGTTTCCTAATTAACTGCTTAATTAACTGACCAATTGCCTGCCTAATTGACCGCCTAATTAACTGCCTAATAGCCTGCCTAATTACCTGCCAAATTGCCTGCCTGCCTAATTAACTGCTTAATTGCCTGCATATTTGCCGACTTGCCTAATTGCCTGCTTGCCTAATTGCTTGCCTAATAACTGCATAAGTGCCTGCTATATTACCTGCCTAATTGCCTGCCTAATTGCTTGACTAATAAACTGCCTTATTGCCTGCCTTATTGCCTGCTTAATTGCCAGCCTAAATTACTTCCTAATTGCCTGCCTAATTGCCTGCCTAATTAACTGCCTAATTGCCTGCCTTATTATGTGCCTAATTGCCTGCCTAATTAACTGCCTAAGTGCCTGCCTAATTGCCTGCCTAATTAACTGCCCAATTGCCTGCCTAATTGACCGCTTAATTAACTGCCTAATTGCCTGCTTAATTATCTGCCTAATTACCTGCCTAATTGCCTGCCTAATTGCCTGCCTATTTATCTGCTTAATTGCCTGCCTATATAACTGCCTAATTAACTGCCCAATTGCCTGCCTAATTAACTGCCTAATTAACTGCCCAATTGCCTGCCTAATTAACTGCCTAAGTGCCTGCCTAATTGCCTGCCTAATTTACTGCCTGATTGCCTTCTCATATATCTGCCATATTGCCTGCCTAATTGCCTGCTTAATTGCCTGCCTAATTGCCTGCCTAATTATCTGCCCAATTGCCTGCCTAATTAACTGCCTAATTAAATGCCTAATTGCCTGTCTAATTAACTGCCTAATTAACTGCCTAATTGCCTGCCTTATTGACCGCCTAATTGCCTGTTTAATTATCTGCCTAATTGCCTGCCTAATCATCTGCTTAATTGCCTGCCTAATTAACTGCCTAATAGTCTGCTTAATTGCCAGCCTAATTAACTGCCTAATTAACTGCCTAATTAACTGCCTAATTAACTGCTTAATTAACTGACCAATTGCCTGCCTAATTGATAGCCTAATTAACTGCCTAATAGCCTGCATAATTACCTGCCAAATTGCCTGCCTGCCTAATTAACTGCTTAATTGCCTGCATATTTGCCTGCTTGCCTAATTGCCTGCTTGCCTAATTGCTTGCCTAATAACTGCATAATTGCCTGCTATATTACCTGCCTAATTGCCTGCCTAATTGCTTGACTAATAAACTGCCTTATTGCCTGCTTAATTGCCTGCCTAATTGCCAGCATAATTTACTCCCTAATTGCCTGCCTAATTGCCTGCCTAATTAACTGCCTAATTGCCTGCCTTATTATGTGCCTAATTGCCTGCCTAATTAACAGCCTAAGTGCCTGCCTATTTGCCTGCCTAATTAACAGCCCAATTGCCTGCCTAATTGACCGCTTATTAACTGCCTAATTGCCTGCTTAATTATCTACCTTATTACCTGCCTAATTGCCTGCCTAATTGCCTGCCTATTTATCTGCTTAATTGCCTGCCTATATAACTGCCTAATTAACTGCCTAATTGCCTGCCTAATTAACTGCCCAATTGCCTGCCTAATTAACTGCCTAAGTGCCTGCCTAATTGCCTACCTAATTAACTGCCTGATTGCCTTCTCATATATCTGCCTAATTGCCTGCCTTATTGCCTGCTTAATTGCCTGCCTAATTGCCTGCCTAATTATCTGCCTTATTGCCTGCCTAATTAACTGTCTAATTAAATGCCTAATTGCCTGTCTATTTAACTGCCTAATTAACTGCCCAATTGCCTGCCTAATTAATTGCCTAATTAACTGCCTAATTGCCTGCAATATTGACTGCCTAATCAACTGCCTAATTGCCTTCCTTATTATCTGCCTAATTGCATGCCTAATTATCTGCTTAATTGCCTGCCTAATTAACTGCCTAATTATCTGCTTAATTGCCTGAATAATTAACTGCCTTAATAACTGCTCAATTGCCTGCCTAATTAACTGCCTAATTAACTGCCCAATTGCCTGCCTAATTGACCACCTAATTAACTGCCTAATTGCCTGTCTAATTAACTGCCTAATTAACTGCCCAATTGCCTGCCTAATTAACTGCCTAATTTACTGTTTATTGCCTGCCTAATTGACCGCCTAATTAACTGCCTAATTGCCTGCCTAATTGCCTGCCTAATTAACTGCTTAATTGCCTGCCTAATTATCTGCTTAATTGCCTGCCTAATTAAATGCCTAATTATCTGCTTAATTGCCTGCCTAATTAACTGCACATTTGCCTGCCTAATTAACTGCTTAATTAAATGCCTAATTACCTGTCTAATTAACTGCCTAATTAACTGCCTAATTGCCTGCCTAATTGCCTGCCTAATTGCCTGCCTAATTGCCTGCCTAATTGCCTGCCTAATTGCCTGCCTGATTGCCTGCTTAATTATCTGCCTAATTGCCTGCCTAATTAACTGCCTAATTGCCCGCCTAATTAAATACCTAATTAACTGCACAATTGCCTGCCTAATTAACTGCCTAATTAACTGCCTAATTTCCTGCCTAATTGACCTCCTAATAAACAACCTGATTGCCTGCTTAATTATCTGCCTTATTGCCTGCCTAATTAACTGCCTAATTGCCTGCCTAATTGCCTGCCTAATTAACTGCACAATTGCCTGCCTAATTAACTGACTAATTAAATGCCTATTTGCATGACTTATTAACTGCCCAATTGCCTGTTTAATTAACTGCCTAATTAACTGCCTAATTGCCTGCCTAATTGACCGCCTAATTAACTGCCTAATTGCCTGCTTAATTATCTGCCTAATTGCCTGCCTAATTACTGCCTAATTATCTGCCTAATTGCCTTCCTAATTAACTGCCTAATTAACTGCCCAATTGCCTGCCTAATTAACTGCATAATTAACTGCCCAATTGCTGGCCTAATTGACCGCCTAATTAGGTGCCTAATTGCCTGCCTAATTGCCTGCCTAATTATCTGCCTAATAGCCTGCCTAATTGCCTGCCTTATTACCTGCCAAATTGACTGCCTTCCTAATAAACTGCTTTATTACCTGCCTAATTGCCTGCCTGCCTAATTGCCTGTCTGCCTAATTGCCTGCCTGCCTAATTTCCTGCCTGCCTAATTGCTTGCCTAATTACTACCTAATTGCCTGCCTAAATGCCTGTCAAATTAACTGCCTTATTGCCTGCCTATTTGCCTGCTTAATTGCCTTTCCAATTGGCTGCCTAATTGCCTGTCTAATTAACTGCCTTATTGCCTGCCCAATGGCCTGCCTAATTAACTGCACAATTGCCTGCCTAATTAACTGCACAATTGCCTGCCTAATTAACTGCCAAATTAATTGCCTAATTGCTTGCATAATTGACCTTTTAATTAACTGCCTAATTGCCTGCTTAATTATCTGCCTAATTGCCTGCCTAATTATCTGGTTAATTGCCTGCCTAATTAACTGCCTAATTATCTGCTTAATTGCCTGCCTAATTAACTGCCTAATTAACTGCCCAATTACCTGCCTAATTAACTGCCTAATTAACTGCCTAATTGCCTGCAATATTGACTGCCTAATCAACTGCCTAATTGCCTGCTTAATTATCTGCCTAATTGCCTGCTTAATTATCTGCCTAATTGCATGCCTAATTATCTGCTTAATTGCCTGCCAAATTAACTGCCTAAATATCTGCTTAATTGCCTGAATAATTAACTGCCTTAATAACTGCTCAATTGCCTGCCTAATTAACTGCCTAATTAACTGCCCAATTGCCTGCCTAATTGACCACCTAATTAACTGCCTAATTGCCTGTCTAATTACTGCCTAATTAACTGCCCAATTGCCTGCCTAATTAACTGCCTAATTAACTGTTTAATTGCCTGCCTAATTGACCGCCTAATTAACTGCCTAAATGCCTGCCTAATTGATCGCCTAATTAACTGCCTAATTGCCTGCCTAATTAACTGCCTAATTAACTGCCTAATTAACTGCCTAATTGCCTGCCTAATTGCCTGCATAATTAACTGCTTAATTGCAGCCTAATTATCTGCTTAATTGCCTGCCTAATTAAATGCCTTAATAACTGCTCAATTGCCTGCCTAATTAACTGCCTAATTAACTGCCCAATTGCCTGCCTAATTGACCACCTAATTAACTGCCTAATTGCCTGTCTAATTAACTGCCCAATTGCCTGCCTAATTGCCTGCCTAATTGCCTGCCTAATTGCCTGCCTGATTGCCTGCTTAATTATCTGCCTATTTGCCTGCCTAATTGCCTGCCTAATTAACTGCCTAATTGCCCGCCTAATTAAATACCTAATTAACTGCACAATTGCCTGCCTAATTAACTGCCTAATTAACTGCCTAATTTCCTGCCTAATTGACCTCCTAATTAACTGCCTAATTTCCTGCCTAATTGACCTCCTAATAAACAAACTGATTGCCTGCTTAATTATCTGCCTTATTGCCTGCCTAATTAACTGCCTAATTGCCTGCCTAATTGCCTGCCTAATTAACTACCTAATTAACTGCACAATTGCCTGCCTAATTAACTGACTAATTAAATGCCTATTTGCATGTCTTATTAACTGCCCAATTGCCTGTTTAATTAACTGCCTAATTAACTGCCTAATTGCCTGCCTAATTGACCGCCTAATTAACTGCCTAATTGCCTGCTTAATTATCTGCCTAATTGCCTGCCTAATTATCTGCTTTATTGCCTGCCTAATTAACTGCCTAATTATCTGCCTAATTGCCTTCCTAATTAACTGCCTAATTAACTGCCCAATTGCCTGCCTAATTAACTGCATAATTAACTGCCCAATTGCTGGCCTAATTGACCGCCTAATTAGGTGCCTAATTGCCTGCCTAATTGCCTGCCTAATTATCTGCCTAATAGCCTGCCTTATTATGTGCCTAATTTCCTGCCTAATTAACTGCCTATGTGCCTGCCTAATTATCTGCTTTATTGCCTGCCTAATTAAATGCCTAAATATCTGCCTAATTGCCTTCCTAATTAACTGCCTAATTAACTGCCCAATTGCCTGGCTTATTAACTGCCTAATTAACTGCCTAATTGCCTGCCTTATTGACCGCCTAATTGCCTGCTTAATTATCTGCCTAATTGCCTGCCTAATCATCTGCTTAATTGCCTGCCTAATTAACTGCCTAATAGTCTGCTTAATTGCCAGCCTAATTAACTGCCTAATTAACTGCCTAATTAACTGCCTAATTAACTGCTTAATTAACTGACCAATTGCCTGCCTAATTGATAGCCTAATTAACTGCCTAATAGCCTGCATAATTACCTGCCAAATTGCCTGCCTGCCTAATTAACTGCTTAATTGCCTGCATATTTGCCTGCTTGCCTAATTGCCTGCTTGCCTAATTGCTTGCCTAAATAACTGCATAATTGCCTGCTATATTACCTGCCTAATTGCCTGCCTAATTGCTTGACTAATAAACTGCCTTATTGCCTGCTTAATTGCCTGCCTAATTGCCAGCCTAATTTACTTCCTAATTGCCTGCCTAATTGCCTGCCTAATTAACTGCCTAATTGCCAGCCTTATTATGTGCCTAATTGCCTGCCTAATTAACTGCCTAAGTGCCTGCCTAATTGCCTGCCTAATTAACTGCCCAATTGCCTGCCTAATTGACCGCTTATTAACTGCCTAATTGCCTGCTTAATTATCTGCCTAATTACCTGCCTAATTGCCTGCCAAATTGCCTGCCTATTTATCTGCTTAATTGCCTGCCTATATAACTGCCTAATTAACTGCCTAATTGCCTGCCTAATTAACTGCCTAATTAACTGCCCAATTGCCTGCCTAATTAACTGCCTAAGTGCCTGCCTAATTGCCTGCCTAATTAACTGCCTGATTGCCTTCTCATATATCTGCCTAATTGTCTGCCTAATTGCCTGCTTAATTGCCTGCCTAATTGCCTGCCTAATTATCTGCCTTATTGCCTGCCTAATTAACTGCCTAATTAAATGCCTAATTGCCTGTCTAATTAACTGCCTAATTAACTGCCCAATTGCCTGCCTAATTAACTGCCTAATTAACTGCCTAATTAACTGCCTAATTGCCTGCAATATTGACTGCCTAATCAACTGCCTAATTGCCTGCTTAATTATCTGCCTAATTGCATGCCTAATTATCTGCTTAATTGCCTGCCAAATTAACTGCCTAAATATCTGCTTAATTGCCTGAATAATTAACTGCCTTAATAACTGCTCAATTGCCTGCCTAATTAACTGCCTAATTAACTGCCCAATTGCCTGCCTAATTGACCACCTAATTAACTGCCTAATTGCCTGTCTAATTAACTGCCTAATTAACTGCCCAAATGCCTGCCTAATTAACTGCCTAATTAACTGTTTAATTGCCTGCCTAATTGACCGCCTAATTAACTGCCTAATTGCCTGCATAATTAACTGCCTAATTAACTGCCTAATTGCCTGCCTAATTGCCTGCCTAATTAACTGCTTAATTGCAGCCTAATTAACTGCTTAATTGCCTGCCTAATTAAATGCCTTAATAACTGCTCAATTGCCTGCCTAATTAACTGCCTAATTAACTGCCCAATTGCCTGCCTAATTGACCACCTAATTAACTGCCTAATTGCCTGTCTAATTAACTGCCCAATTGCCTGCCTAATTGCCTGCCTAATTGCCTGCCTAATTGCCTGCCTAATTGCCTGCCTAATTGCCTGCCTGATTGCCTGCTTAATTATCTGCCTATTTGCCTGCCTATTTGCCTGCCTAATTGCCTGCCTAATTAACTGCCTAATTGCCCGCCTAATTAAATACCTAATTAACTGCACAATTGCCTGCCTAATTAACTGCCTAATTAACTGCCTAATTTCCTGCCTAATTGACCTCCTAATAAACAACCTGATTGCCTGCTTAATTATCTGCCTTATTGCCTGCCTAATTAACTGCCTAATTGCCTGCCTAATTGCCTGCCTAATTAACTACCTAATTAACTGCACAATTGCCTACCTAATTAACTGACTAATTAAATGCCTATTTGCATGTCTTATTAACTGCCCAATTGCCTGTTTAATTAACTGCCTAATTAACTGCCTAATTGCCTGCCTAATTGACCGCCTAATTAACTGCCTAATTGCCTTCTTAATTATCTGCCTAATTGCCTGCCTAATTATCTGCTTTATTGCCTGCCTAATTAACTGCATAATTAACTGCCCAATTGCTGGCCTAATTGACCGCCTAATTAGGTGCCTAATTGCCTGCCTAATTGCCTGCCTAATTATCTGCCTAATAGCCTGCCTAATTGCCTGCCTTATTACCTGCCAAATTGACTGCCTTCCTAATAAACTGCTTAATTACCTGCCTAATTGCCTGCCTGCCTAATTGCCTGTCTGCCTAATTGCCTGCCTGCCTAATTGCCTGCCTGCCTAATTGCTTGCCTAATTACTACCTAATTGCCTGCCTAAATGCCTGTCAAATTAACTGCCTTATTGCCTGCCTATTTGCCTGCTTATTTGCCTTTCCAATTGCCTGCCTAATTGCCTGTCTAATTAACTGCCTTATTGCCTGCCCAATGGCCTGCCTAATTAACTGCACAATTGCCTGCCTAATTAACTGCCAAATTAAATGCCTAATTGCCTGCCTAATTGACCTTTTAATTAACTGCCTAATTGCCTGCTTAATTATCTGCCATATTGCCTGCCTAATTATCTGGTTAATTGCCTGCCTAATTAACTGCCTAATTATCTGCATAATTGCCTGCCTAATTAACTGCCTAATTAACTGCCCAATTGCCTGCCTAATTAACTGCCCAATTGCCTGCCTAATTGACCGCCTAATTAACTGCCTAATTGCCTGCCTAATTGCCTACCTAATTATCTGCTTAATTGCCTGCCTATATAACTGCCTAATTAACTGCCCAATTGCCTGCCTAATTAACTGCCCAAATGCCTGCCTAATTAACTGCCCAATTGCCTGCCTAATTTACTGCCTAAGTGCCTGCCTAAGTGCCTGCCTAATTGCCTGCCTAATTGCCTGCCTAATTGCCTGCCTAATTAACTGCCTAATTGCCTGCTTAATTATCTGCCTAATTGCCTGCCTAATTATCTGCTTAATTGCCTGCCTAATTAACTGCCTAATTATCTGCTTAATTGCCTGCCTAATTAACAGCCTAATTATCTGCCCAATTGCCTGCCTAATTAACTGCCCAATTGCCTGCCTAATTGACCGCTTAATTAACTGCCTAATTGCCTGCTTAATTATCTGCCTAATTGCCTGCCTAATTGCCTGCCTTATTGCCTGCCTAATTATCTGCTTAATTGCCTGCCTATATAACTGCCTAATTAACTGCCCAATTAACTGCCTAATTAACTGTTTAATTGCCTGCTTAATTGACCGCATAATTAACTGCCTAATTGCCTGCTTAATTATCTGCCTAATTGCCTGCCTAATTAACTGCCTAAATGCCTGCCTAATTGCCTGCCTAATTGCCTGCCTAATTGCCTGTCTAATTGCCTGCCTAATTGCCTGCCTAATTGCCTGCCTTTTTTAACTGCCTGATTGCCTGCTTAATTATCTGCCTAATTGCCTGCCTATTTAACTGCCTAATTGCCGCCTAATTAAATACCTAATAAACTGCACAATTGCCAGCCTAATTAACTGCCTAATTAAATGCCTAATTTCCTGTCTAATGAACCGCCTAATTAACTGCCTAATTGCCTGCCTAAATAACTGCCTAATTAACTGCCTAATTCCCTGACAAATTGACCGCCTAATTAACTGCCTAATTGCCTGCCTAATTGCCTGCCTAATTATCTGCCTAATTGCCTGCCTAATTACCTGCCAAATTGCCTGCTTTCCTAATAATCTTCTTAATTGCTTGCCTAATTTTCTGCCTGCCTAATTGCCTGCCTGCCTAATTGCCTGCCTAATAGCCTGCCTAATTGACCGCCTAATTAACTGCCTAATTACCTGCTTAATTATCTGCCTAATTGCCTGCCTAATTATCTGCTTAATTGCCTGCCTAATTAACTGCTTAATTATATGCCTAATTGCCTGCCTAATTGCCTGCCTAATTGCCTGCCTAATTAACTGCCTGATTGCCTGCTTAATTATCTGCCTAATTGCCTGCCTAATTAACTGCCTAATTGCCCGCCTAATTAAATACCTAATTAACTGCACAATTGCCTGCCTAATTAACTGCCTAATTAACTGCCTAATTTCCTGCCTAATTGACCTCCTAATAAACAACCTGATTGCCTGCATAATTATCTGCCTTATTGCCTGCCTAATTAACTGCCTAATTGCCTGCCTAATTGCCTGCTTAATTAACTACCTAATTAACTGCACAATTGCCTGCCTAATTAACTGACTAATTCAATGCCTATTTGCATGTCTAATTAACTGCCTAATTGCCTGCCTTATTATGTGCCTTATTTCCTGCCTAATTAACTGCCTATGTGCCTGCCTAATTATCTGCTTTATTGCCTGCCTAATTAAATGCCTAAATATCTGCCTAATTGCCTTCCTAATTAACTGCCTAATTAACTGCCCAATTGCCTGCCTAATTAACTGCATAATAAACTGCCCAATTTCCGGCCTAATTGACCGCCTAATTAGGTGCCTAATTGCCTGCCTAATTGCCTGTCTAATTATCTGCCTAATAGCCTGCCTAATTGCCTGCCTTATTACTTGCCAAATTGACTGCCTTCCTAATAAACTGCTTAATTGCCTGCCTAATTGCCTGCCTGCCTAATTGCCTGTCTGCCTAATTGCCTGCCTGCCTAATTGCCTGCCTGCCTAATTGCTTGCCTAATTACTACCTAATTACCTGCCTAAATGCCTGTCAAATTAATTGCCTTATTGCCTGCCTATTTGCCTGCTTAATTGCCTTCCCAATTGCCAGCCTAATAGCCTGTCTAATTAACTGCCTTACTGCCTGCCTAATTAACTGCACAATTGCCTGCCTAATTAACTGCCTAATTAAATGCCTAATTGCCTGCCTAATTGCCCTTTTAATTAACTGCCTAATTGCCTGCTTAATTATCTGCCTAATTGCCTGCCTAATTATCTGGTTAATTGCCTGCCTAATTAACTGCCTTATTATCTGCTTAATTGCCTGCCTAATTAACTGCCTAATTAACTGCCCAATTTCCTGCCTAATTAACTGCCTAATTAACTGCCCAATTGCCTGCCTAATTGACCGCCTAATTAACTGCCTAATTGCCTGCTTAACTATCTGCCTAATTGCCTGCCATAATATCTGCTTAATTGCTGGCCTAATTAACTGCCTAATCATCTGCTTAATTGCCTGCCTAATTAAGTGCCTAATTAACTGCCCAATTGCCTGCCTAATTACCTGCCTAATTAACTGCCTAATTAACTGCCAAATTGCCTGCCTAATTCACTGCCTAATTAACTGCTTAAGTGTCTGCCTAATTGCCTGCCTAATTAACTGCCTGATTGCCTGCTTAATTATCTGCCTTATTGCCTGCCTAATGAAATGCCTAATTGCCTGCCTAATTGCCTGCCTAATTAACTACCTAATTAACTGCACAATTGCCTGCCTAATTAACTGCCTAATTAAATGCCTAATTGCCTGTCTAATTAACCGCCTAATCTACTGCCTAATTGCCTGCCTAATTAACTGCCTAATTAACTGCCTAATTGCCTGCCTAATAACCGCCTAATTAACTGCCTAATTGGCTGCTTAATTATCTGCCTAATTGCCTGCCTAATCATCTGCTTAATTGCCTGCCTAATTAACTGCCTAATTATATGCTTAATTGCCTGTCTAATTAACCGCCTAATAAACTGCCTAATTGCCTGCCTAATTAACTACCTAAATAACTGCACACTTGCCTGTCTAATTAACTGCCTAATTAAATGCCTAATTGCCTGTCTAATTAACCGCCTAATAAACTGCCTAATTGCCTGCTTAATTATCTGCCTAATTGCCTGCCTAATTAACTGCCTAATTGACTGCCTAATTGCCTGCCTAATGAACTGCCTTATTAACTGCCTAATTGCCTGCCTAATTAACTGCCTAAGTGCCTGCCTAATTGCCTGCCTGATTAACTGCCTGATTGCCTTCTCATATATCTGCCTAATTGCCTGCCTTATTAACTGCCTATTTGCCTGCCTAAATGCCTGCCTAATTGCCTGCCTAATTATCTGCTTAATTGCCTGCCTAATAAACTGCTAATTAACTGCCCAATTGCTTGCTTAATTAACTGCCTAATTAACTGCCCAATTGCCTGCCTAATTAACTGCCTAGTTTACTGCCTAAGTGCCTGCCTAATTGCCTGCTTAATACCCTGCCTAATTAACTGCCTAATTGCCTTTCTAATTATCTGCCTTATTGCCTGCCCAATTACCTGCCTAATTAACTGCCCAATTGCCTGCCTAATTAACTGCCTAATTAACTGCCTAAGTGCCTGCCTAACTGCCTGCCTAATTAACTGCCTAATTGCCTGCCTAATTGCCTGCCTACATGCTTGCCTAATTATCTGCTTAATTTCCTGCCTAATTAACTTCCTTATTAAATGCCAATTTGCCTGTCTAATTAACTGCCTAATTAACTGCCCAATTGCCTGCCTAATTAACTGCCTAATTAACTGCCTAATTGCCTGCCTTATTGAACTCCTAATTGCCTGCTTAATTATCTGCCTAATTGTTTGCCTAATCATCTGCTTAATTGCCTGCCTAATTAACTGCCTAATAGTCTGCTTAATTTCCAGCCTAATTAACTGCCGAATTAACTGCCTAATTGCTTGCCTAATTGACCGCCTAATTAACTGCCTAATTGCCTGCCTAATTGAACGCCTAATTAACTGCCTAATTGCCTGCTTAATTATCTGCCTAATTGCCTGCCTAATTATTTGCTTAATTGCCTGCCTAATTAAATGCCTAATTAACTGCCCAATTGCCTGCCTAATTAACTGCCTAATTAACTGCCAAATGCCTGCCTTATTGACCGCCTAATTAACTGCCTAATTGCCTGCTTAATTATCTGCCTAATTGACTGCCAAATGATCTGCTTAATTGCCTGCCTAATTAACTGCCTAACTATCTGCTTAATTGCCTGCCTAATTAACTGCCTAATTAACTTCCTAATTGGTTGCCTAATTAACTGCTTAATTAACTGACCAATTGCCTGCCTAATTGACCGCCTAATTAACTGCCTAATTGCCTGCCTAATTGCCTGCCTAATTGCCTGCCTAATTGCCTGCCTTTTTTAACTGCCTGATTGCCTGCTTAATTATCTGCCTAATTGCCTGCCTATTTAACTGCCTAATTGCCCGCCTAATTAAATACCTAATAAACTGCACAATTGCCTGCCTAATTAAATGCCTAATTAAATGCCTAATTTCCTGTCTAATGAACCGCCTAATTAACTGCCTAATTGCCTGCCTAAATAACTGCCTAATTAACTACCTAATTCCCTGACAAATTGACCGCCTAATTAACTGCCTAATTGCCTGCCTAATTGTTTTCCAAATAGCCTGCCTAATAGCCTGCCTAATTACCTGCCAAATTGCCTGCTTTCCTAATAAACTGCTTAATTGCCTGCCTAATTGCCTGCCTGCCTAATTGCCTGACTGCCTAATTGCCTGCCTAATTGCCTGCCTAATTGCCTGCCTAATTGCCTGCCTAATTGACCGCCTAATTAACTACCTAATTACCTGCTTAATTATCTGCCTAATTGCCTGCCTAATTATCTGCTTAATTGCCTGCCTAATAAACTGCTTAATTATATGCCTAATTGCCTGCCTAATAGCCTGCCTAAATTACTACCTAATTAACTGCCCAATTGCCTGCCTAATTAACTGCCTAATTAACTGCCCAATTGCCTGCCTAACTGACCGCCTAAATAACTGCCTAATAGCCTGCCTAATAACCTGCTAAATTGCCTGCCTGCCTAATTAACTGCTTAATTGCCTGCTTATTTGCCTGCTTGCCTAATAGCCTGCTTGCCTAATTCCTTGCCTAATAACTGCATAATTGCCTGCTTAATTACCTGCCTAATTGCCTGTATAATTGCTTGACTAATAAACTGCCTTATTGCCTGCCTAATTGCCTGCTTAATTGCCTGCCTAATTGCCAGCTTAATTTACTTCCTAATTGCCTGCATAAATGCCTGCCTAATTAACTGCCTAATTGCCTGCCTTATTATGTGCCTAATTTCCTGCCTAATTAACTGCCTATGTGCCTGCCTAATTATCTGCTTTATTGCCTGCCTAATTAAATGCCTAAATATCTGCCTAATTGCCTTCCTAATTAACTGCCTAATTAACTGCCCAATTGCCTGCCTTATTAACTGCCTATTTATCTGCCTAATTGCCTGCCTTATTGACCGCCTAATTGCCTGCTTAATTATCTGCCTAATTGCCTGCCTAATCATCTGCTTAATTGCCTGCCTAATTAACTGCCTAATAGTCTGCTTAATTGCCAGCCTAATTAACTGCCTAATTAACTGCCTAATTAACTGCCTAATTAACTGCTTAATTAACTGACCAATTGCCTGCCTAATTGATAGCCTAATTAACTGCCTAATAGCCTGCATAATTACCTGCCAAATTGCCTGCCTGCCTAATTAACTGCTTAATTGCCTGCATATTTGCCTGCTTGCCTAATTGCCTGCTTGCCTAATTGCTTGCCTAAATAACTGCATAATTGCCTGCTATATTACCTGCCTAATTGCCTGCCTAATTGCTTGACTAATAAACTGCCTTATTGCCTGCTTAATTGCCTGCCTAATTGCCAGCCTAATTTACTTCCTAATTGCCTGCCTAATTTCCTGCCTAATTGCCTGCCTAATTAACTGCCTAATTGCCTGCCTTATTATGTGCCTAATTGCCTGCCTAATTAACTGCCTAAGTGCCTGCCTAATTGCCTGCCTAATTAACTGCCCAATTGCCTGCCTAATTGACCGCTTATTAACTGCCTAATTGCCTGCCTAATTAACTGCCTAATTAACTGCCCAATTGCCTGCCTAATTAACTGCCTAAGTGCCTGCCTAATTGCCTGCCTAATTAACTGCCTGATTGCCTTCTCATATATCTGCCTAATTGTCTGCCTAATTGCCTGCTTAATTGCCTGCCTAATTGCCTGCCTAATTATCTGCCTTATTGCCTGCCTAATTAACTGCCTAATTAAATGCCTAATTGCCTGTCTAATTAACTGCCTAATTAACTGCCCAATTGCCTGCCTAATTAACTGCCTAATTAACTGCCTAATTGCCTGCAATATTGACTGCCTAATCAACTGCCTAATTGCCTGCTTAATTATCTGCCTAATTGCATGCCTAATTATCTGCTTAATTGCCTGCCAAATTAACTGCCTAAATATCTGCTTAATTGCCTGAATAATTAACTGCCTTAATAACTGCTCAATTGCCTGCCTAATTAACTGCCTAATTAACTGCCCAATTGCCTGCCTAATTGACCACCTAATTAACTGCCTAATTGCCTGTCTAATTAACCGCCTAATTAACTGCCCAATTGCCTGCCTAATTAACTGCCTAATTAACTGTTTAATTTCCTGCCTAATTGACCGCCTAATTAACTGCCTAAATGCCTGCCTAATTGATCGCCTAATTAACTGCCTAATTGCCTGCCTAATTAACTGCCTAATTAACTGCCTAATTGCCTGCCTAATTGCCTGCCTAATTAACTGCTTAATTGCAGCCTAATTATCTGCTTAATTGCCTGCCTAATTAAATGCCTTAATAACTGCTCAATTGCCTGCCTAATTAACTGCCTAATTAACTGCCCAATTGCCTGCCTAATTGACCACCTAATTAACTGCCTAATTGCCTGTCTAATTAACTGCCCAATTGCCTGCCTAATTGCCTGCCTAATTGCCTGCCTAATTGCCTGCCTAATTGCCTGCCTGATTGCCTGCTTAATTATCTGCCTAATTGCCTGCCTAATTAACTGCCTAATTGCCCGCCTAATTAAATACCTAATTAACTGCACAATTGCCTGCCTAATTAACTGCCTAATTAACTGCCTAATTTCCTGCCTAATTGACCTCCTAATAAACAACCTGATTGCCTGCTTAATTATCTGCCTTATTGCCTGCCTAATTAACTGCCTAATTGCCTGCCTAATTGCCTGCCTAATTAACTACCTAATTAACTGCACAATTGCCTGCCTAATTAACTGACTAATTAAATGCCTATTTGCATGTCTTATTAACTGCCCAATTGCCTGTTTAATTAACTGCCTAATTAACTGCCTAATTGCCTGCCTAATTGACCGCCTAATTAACTGCCTAATTGCCTGCTTAATTATCTGCCTAATTGCCTGCCTAATTATCTGCTTTATTGCCTGCCTAATTAACTGCCTAATTATCTGCCTAATTGCCTTCCTAATTAACTGCCTAATTAACTGCCCAATTGCCTGCCTAATTAACTGCATAATTAACTGCCCAATTGCTGGCCTAATTGACCGCCTAATTAGGTGCCTAATTGCCTGCCTAATTGCCTGCCTAATTATCTGCCTAATAGCCTGCCTTATTATGTGCCTAATTTCCTGCCTAATTAACTGCCTATGTGCCTGCCTAATTATCTGCTTTATTGCCTGCCTAATTAAATGCCTAAATATCTGCCTAATTGCCTTCCTAATTAACTGCCTAATTAACTGCCCAATTGCCTGGCTTATTAACTGCCTAATTAACTGCCTAATTGCCTGCCTTATTGACCGCCTAATTGCCTGCTTAATTATCTGCCTAATTGCCTGCCTAATCATCTGCTTAATTGCCTGCCTAATTAACTGCCTAATAGTCTGCTTAATTGCCAGCCTAATTAACTGCCTAATTAACTGCCTAATTAACTGCCTAATTAACTGCTTAATTAACTGACCAATTGCCTGCCTAATTGATAGCCTAATTAACTGCCTAATAGCCTGCATAATTACCTGCCAAATTGCCTGCCTGCCTAATTAACTGCTTAATTGCCTGCATATTTGCCTGCTTGCCTAATTGCCTGCTTGCCTAATTGCTTGCCTAAATAACTGCATAATTGCCTGCTATATTACCTGCCTAATTGCCTGCCTAATTGCTTGACTAATAAACTGCCTTATTGCCTGCTTAATTGCCTGCCTAATTGCCAGCCTAATTTACTTCCTAATTGCCTGCCTAATTGCCTGCCTAATTAACTGCCTAATTGCCAGCCTTATTATGTGCCTAATTGCCTGCCTAATTAACTGCCTAAGTGCCTGCCTAATTGCCTGCCTAATTAACTGCCTAATTGCCTGCTTAATTATCTGCCTAATTATCTGCCTAATTGCCTGCCAAATTGCCTGCCTATTTATCTGCTTAATTGCCTGCCTATATAACTGCCTAATTAACTGCCTAATTGCCTGCCTAATTAACTGCCTAATTAACTGCCCAATTGCCTGCCTAATTAACTGCCTAAGTGCCTGCCTAATTGCCTGCCTAATTAACTGCCTGATTGCCTTCTCATATATCTGCCTAATTGTCTGCCTAATTGCCTGCTTAATTGCCTGCCTAATTGCCTGCCTAATTATCTGCCTTATTGCCTGCCTAATTAACTGCCTAATTAAATGCCTAATAGCCTGTCTAATTAACTGCCTAATTAACTGCCCAATTGCCTGCCTAATTAACTGCCTAATTAACTGCCTAATTAACTGCCTAATTGCCTGCAATATTGACTGCCTAATCAACTGCCTAATTGCCTGCTTAATTATCTGCCTAATTGCATGCCTAATTATCTGCTTAATTGCCTGCCAAATTAACTGCCTAAATATCTGCTTAATTGCCTGAATAATTAACTGCCTTAATAACTGCTCAATTGCCTGCCTAATTAACTGCCTAATTAACTGCCCAATTGCCTGCCTAATTGACCACCTAATTAACTGCCTAATTGCCTGTCTAATTAACTGCCTAATTAACTGCCCAAATGCCTGCCTAATTAACTGCCTAATTAACTGTTTAATTGCCTGCCTAATTGACCGCCTAATTAACTGCCTAATTGCCTGCATAATTAACTGCCTAATTAACTGCCTAATTGCCTGCCTAATTGCCTGCCTAATTGCCTGCCTAATTAACTGCTTAATTGCAGCCTAATTAACTGCTTAATTGCCTGCCTAATTAAATGCCTTAATAACTGCTCAATTGCCTGCCTAATTAACTGCCTAATTAACTGCCCAATTGCCTGCCTAATTGACCACCTAATTAACTGCCTAATTGCCTGTCTAATTAACTGCCCAATTGCCTGCCTAATTGCCTGCCTAATTGCCTGCCTAATTGCCTGCCTAATTGCCTGCTTAATTGCCTGCCTGATTGCCTGCTTAATTATCTGCCTATTTGCCTGCCTATTTGCCTGCCTAATTGCCTGCCTAATTAACTGCCTAATTGCCCGCCTAATTAAATACCTAATTAACTGCACAATTGCCTGCCTAATTAACTGCCTAATTAACTGCCTAATTTCCTGCCTAATTGACCTCCTAATAAACAACCTGATTGCCTGCTTAATTATCTGCCTTATTGCCTGCCTAATTAACTGCCTAATTGCCTGCCTAATTGCCTGCCTAATTAACTACCTAATAACTGCACAATTGCCTACCTAATTAACTGACTAATTAAATGATTATTTGCATGTCTTATTAACTGCCCAATTGCCTGTTTAATTAACTGCCTAATTAACTGCCTAATTGCCTGCCTAATTGACCGCCTAATTAACTGCCTAATTGCCTGCTTAATTATCTGCCTAATTGCCTGCCTAATTATCTGCTTTATTGCCTGCCTAATTAACTGCCTAATTATCTGCCTAATTGCCTTCCTAATTAACTGCCTAATTAACTGCCCAATTGCCTGCCTAATTAACTGCATAATTAACTGCCCAATTGCTGGCCTAATTGACCGCCTAATTAGGTGCCTAATTGCCTGCCTAAATGCCTGTCAAATTAACTGCCTTATTGCCTGCCTATTTGCCTGCTTATTTGCCTTTCCAATTGCCTGCCTAATTGCCTGTCTAATTAACTGCCTTATTGCCTGCCCAATGGCCTGCCTAATTAACTGCACAATTGCCTGCCTAATTAACTGCCAAATTAAATGCCTAATTGCCTGCCTAATTGACCTTATAATTAACTGCCTAATTGCCTGCTTAATTATATGCCATATTGCCTGCCTAATTATCTGGTTAATTGCCTGCCTAATTAACTGCCTAATTATCTGCATAATTGCCTGCCTAATTAACTGCCTAATTAACTGCCCAATGGCCTGCCTAATTAACTGCCCAATTGCCTGCCTAATTGACCGCCTAATTAACTGCCTAATTGCCTGCCTAATTGCCTACCTAATTATCTGCTTAATTGCCTGCCTATATAACTGCCTAATTAACTGCCCAATTGCCTGCCTAATTAACTGCCCAATTGCCTGCCTAATTTACTGCCTAAGTGCCTGCCTAAGTGCCTGCCTAATTGCCTGCCTAATTGCCTGCCTAATTGCCTGCTTAATTATCTGCCTAATTGCCTGCCTAATTATCTGCTTAATTGCCTGCCTAATTAACTGCCTAATTATCTGCTTAATTGCCTGCCTAATTAACAGCCTAATTATCTGCTTAATTGCCTGCCTAATTAACTGCCCAATTGCCTGCCTAATTGACCGCTTAATTAACTGCCTAATTGCCTGCTTAATTATCTGCCTAATTGCCTGCTTAATTGCCTGCCTAATTAAATGTCTTATTATCTGCTTAATTGCCTGCCTAATTAACTGCACATTTGCCTGCCTAATTAACTGCTTAATTAAATGCCGAATTACCTGTCTAATTAACTGCCTAATTAACTGCCTAATTGCCTGCCTAATTGCCTGCCTAATTGCCTGCCTAATTGCCTGCCTAATTGCCTGCCTAATTGCCTGCCTAATTGCCTGCCTAATTAACTGCCTGATTGCCTGCTTAATTATCTGCCTAATTGCCTGCCTAATTAATTGCCTAATTGCCCGCCCAATTAAATATCTAATTAACTGCACAATTGCCTGCCTAATTAACTGCCTAATTAACTGCCTAATTTCCTGCCTAATTGACCTCCTAATAAACAACCTGATTGCCTGCTTAATTATCTGCCTTATTGCCTGCCTAATTAACTGCCTAATTGCCTGCCTAATTGCCTGCCTAATTAACTACCTAATTAACTGCACAATTGCCTGCCTAATTAACTGACTAATTCAATGCCTATTTGCATGTCTAATTAACTGCCCAATTGCCTGTTTAATTAACTGCCTAATTAACTGCCTAATTGCCTGTCTAATTGACCGCCTGATTAACTGCCTAATTGCTTGCTTAATTATCTGCCTAATTGCCTGCCTGCCTAATTAACTGCTTAATTGCCTGCTTATTTGCCTGCTTGCCTAATTACTGCTTGCCTAATTGCTTGCCTAATAACTGCATAATTGCCTGCTAAATTACCTGCCTAATTGCCTGCCTAATTGCTTGACTAATAAACTGCCTTATTGCCTGCCTTATTGCCTGCTTAATTGCCTGCCTAATTGCCAGCCTAATTTACTTCCTAATTGCCTGCCAAATTGACTGCCTAATTAACTGCCTAATTGCCTGTTTTATTATGTGCCTAATTGCCTGCCTAATGATCTGCCTAATTGCCTTCCTAATTAACTGCCTAATTAACTGCCCAATTGCCTGCCTAATTAACTGCATAATTAACTGCCCAATTGCTGGCCTAATTGACCGCCTAATTAGGTGCCTAATTGCCTGCCTAATTGCCTGCCTAATTATCTGCCTAATAGCCTGCCTAATTGCCTGCCTTATTACCTGCCAAATTGACTGCCTTCCTAATAAACTGCTTAATTGCCTGCCTAATTGCCTGCCTGCCTAATTGCCTGTCTGCCTAATTGCCTGCCTGCCTAATTGCCTGCCTGCCTAATTGCTTGCCTAATTACTACCTAATTGCCTGCCTAAATGCCTGTCAAATTAACTGCCTTATTGCCTGCCTATTTGCCTGCTTAATTGCCTTCCCAATTACCTGCCTAATTGCCTGTCTAATTAACTGCCTTATTGCCTGCCCAATGGCCTGCCTAATTAACTGCACAATTGCCTGCCTAATTAACTGCCTAATTAAATGCCTAATTGCCTGCCTAATTGACCTTTTAATTAACTGCCTAATTGCCTGCTTAATTATCTGCCTAATTGCCTGCCTAATTATCTGGTTAATTGCCTGCCTAATTAACTGCCTAATTATCTGCTTAATTGCCTGCCTAATTAACTGCCTAATTAACTGCCCAATTGCCTGCCTAATTAACTGCCTAATTAACTGCCCAATTGCCTGCCTAATTGACCGCCTAATTAACTGCCTAATTGCCTGCCTAATTGCCTGCCTAATTATCTGCTTAATTGCCTGCCCATATAACTGCCTAATTAACTGCCCAATTGCCTGCCTAATTAACTGCCCAATTGCCTGCCTAATTTACTGCCTAAGTACCTGCCTAAGTGCCTGCCTAATTGCCTGCCTAATTGCCTGCCTAATTGCCTGCCTACTTAACTGCCTAATTGCCTGCTTAATTATCTGCCTAATTGCCTGCCTAATTATCTGCTTAATTGCCTGCCTAATTAAATGCCTAATTATCTGCTTAATTGCCTGCCTAATTAACTAACCAATTGCCTGCCTTATTAACTGCCTAATTAACTGCCAAATTCCTGCCTTATTGACCGCCTAATTAACTGCCTAATTGCCTGCTTAATTATCTGCATAATTGACTGCCAAATGATCTGCTTAATTGCCTGCCTAATTAACTGCCTAATTATCTGCTTAATTGCCTGCCTAATTAACTGCCTAATTAGCTTCCCAATTGCCTGCCTAATTAACTGCTTAATTAACTGACCAATTGCCTGCCTAATTGACCGCCTAATTAACTGCCTAATAGCCTGCCTAATTACCTGCCAAATTGCCTGCCTGCCTAATTAATTGCTTAATTGCCTGCATATTTGCCTGCTTGCCTAATTGCCTGCTTGCCTAATTGTTTGCCTAATAACTGCATAATTGCCTGCTATATTACCTGCCTAATTGCTTGACTAATAAACTGCCTTTTTGCCTTCCTTATTGCCTGCTTAATTGCCTGCCTAATTGCTAGCCTAATTTACTTCCTAATTGCCTGCCTAATTGCCTGCCTAATAAACTGCCTAATTGCCTGCCTTATTATGTGCCTAATTGCCTGCCTAATTAACTGCCTAAGTGCCTGCCTAATTGCCTGCCTAATTAACTGCCCAATTGCCTGCCTAATTGACCGCTTAATTAACTGCCTAATTGCCTGCTTAATTATCTGCCTAATTACCTGCCTAATTGCCTGCCTATATATCTGCTTAATTGCCTGCCTATATAACTGCCTAATTAACTGCCCAATTGCCTGCCTAATTAACTGCCTAATTAACTGCCCCATTGCCTGCCTAATTAACTGCCTAAGTGCCTGCCTAATTGCCTGCCTAATTAACTGCCTGATTGCCTTCTCATATATCTGCCTAATTGCCTGCCTAATTGCCTGCTTAATTGCCTGCCTAATTGCCTGCCTAATTATCTGCTTAATTGCCTGCCTAATTAACTGCCTAATTATCTGCCTAATTGCCTGCCTAATCATCTGCTTAATTGCCTGCCTAATTAACTGCCTAATAGTCTGCTTAATTTCCAGCCTAATTAACTGCCTAATTAACAGCCTAATTACCTGCCTAATTGACCGCCTAATTAACTGCCTAATTAACTGCCTAATTGCCTGCAATATTGACTGCCT
>NW_026963025.1:0-23444 GCF_032445375.1 Bacillus rossius redtenbacheri
TAGGTCAGGTCATTGTATTTAATAATTTTTAAATTTTTTTTTACTTTTAGGCAAGGTTAGGTTAAGTTAGGTTAGGTTAGGTCATTGTATTTGATTATTTAAAAAAAATTCCCCTCTCAGGCAATATTAGGTTAGGTTAGGTTAGTTTAGGTTAGGTAAGGTCATTGTATTTAATTATTTAAAAAAATTTCCCCTCTCAGGCAATATTAGGTTAGGTTAGGTTAGGTTAGGTTAGGTTAGGTTAGGTTAGGTTAGGTTAGGTCAAGTCATTGTATTTAATAATTTTTAAATTTTTTTACTCTCAGGCAAGGTTAGGTTAGGTTAGGTTAGGTAAGGTTAGGTTAGGTTAGGTTAGGTTAGGTTAGGTTAGGTTAGGTTAGGTTAGGTTAGGTTAGGTTAGGTTAGGTTAGGTTAGGTTAGGTTAGGTTAGGTTAGGTTAGGTTAGGTTAGATTAGGTTAGGTTAGGTTAGGTTAGGTTAGGTTAGGTTAGGTTAGGTTAGGTTAGGTCAGGTCATTGTATTTAATAATTTTAAATTTTTTTACTCTCAGGCAAGGTTAGGTTAGGTTAGGTTAGGTTAGGTAAGGTTAGGTTAGGTTAGGTTAGGTTAGGTTAGGTTAGGTTAGGTTAGGTTAGGTTAGGTTAGGTTAGGTTAGGTTAGGTTAGGTTAGGTTAGGTTAGGTCAGGTCATTGTATTTAATAATTTTTAATTTTTTTTTTACTTTTAGGCAAGGTTAGGTTAAGTTAGGTTAGGTTAGGTCATTGTATTTGATTATTTAAAAAAAATTCCCCTCTCAGGCAATATTAGGTTAGGTTAGATTAGGTAAGTTTAGGTTAGGTAAGGTCATTGTATTTAATTATTTAAAAAAATTTCCCCTCTCAGGCAATATTAGGTTAGGTTAGGTTAGGTTAGGTTAGGTCATTGTATTTAATTATTTAAAAAAAATTCCCCTCTCAGGCAATATTAGGTTAGGTTAGGTTAGGTTAGGTTAGGTCATTGTATTTAATTATTTAAAAAAAATTCCCCTCTCAGGCAATATTAGGTTAGGTTAGGTTAGGTTAGGTTAGGTTAGGTTAGGTTAGGTTAGGTCAGGTCATTGTATTTAATAATTTTTAAATTTTTTTTACTCTCAGGCAAGGTTAGGTTAGGTTAGGTTAGGTTAGGTAAGGTTAGGTTAAGTTAGGTTGGGTTTGGTTAGGTCAGGTTAGGTCATTGGTTTTTTTTAATTAATTTTAAATATTAGTTCTCTGAGGTAAGTCAGTTCAAGTCCACAATAGTGTAAATTTTTTTTAAAAAAATTTTAATTTTAAATATTTTATATAAAAAAATTATTTTATCAATAAAAAAAAGTGTGGGATGAATGGTGTATATTATTATAAATATTTTATTGCCATATGTGAGTATGAGGATTATCATGTGGATAATATCTTAAGAAGCACCCCATTTAAATTATGTTAAATAAAATAATTTTTTTATATATACTAATATTAATTTATATTTATTAATTAATCTTAAAATATTTTTAATTCAAATTTATTTTCTATTTTGAAATTTTGTTTTCCATAGAAACAGTGTTTTTTTTTTTTTAACTTTTTTTTTTTTTTAATATATTCAGTAAAAATATATTAGCTTGGATCAGTAATGACGTATTTTCCTTCCGAGAAGCTGTGGCAGAAGCAGCAGCCACGTCCACACAGAAGTTCTTGAGAAATAGCAATTTTGCTCTATTCGTGGTTGTTTTCGTTCGTGGTTGTTTGCCGTGCGGGGCGAATCGGGAAATCAAGCAAATAGCTGGAGACATTCTCCCGGCGATCGAGGCCTCGGCGGCCGGGAAAAACGCGCGCGTTTGGGCGTTGCGCGCACCCATGGCAAGGCCCATTTTGGGTTATATAGGGGGTAGTGGTGTCCCGAGGGGAAAAAATTAACATGTTAAATACAGCTTCCAGGCAATAGAGAAATGTCTCGGCGACGGAAGGCACCACTACCCGGCATATTTCCGCCCCTCGGACTCCGTGCGCCAGCCTGTAATAGCGAATCGGGACTTAGAAAAAATTCGAGCAGAGAGCCAGAAAATTCTCCCGGCGATGGAGGCCTCCGCGGCCGAGGAAATTGTCATTGGTGATTTTGCATGTTAAATTAACATGTGTATTAACACAGGCTTGGAGAAGCAAGCCTGCGGGACTCTGCAATACATTGAGCGGGGAGCCAGAAAATTCTGGCGGCGACCGAGGCCTCCGCGGCCGGGAGAACTCTCGGCGCTCGGGCTCCGCGTGTACCCGCGGCAAGGTCCATTTTGGGTTATATAGGGGGTAGTGGTGTCCCGAGGGGTAAAATTAACATGTTAAATACAGCTTCCAGGCAATAGAGAAATGTCTCGGCGACGGAAGGCACTACCCGGCGAATTCCCGCCCCTCGGAATCCGTGCGCCAGCCTATAATAGCGAATCGGGACTTAGAAAAAATTCGAGCAGGGAGCCAGAAAATTCTGGCGGTGACCGAGACCTCCGCGGCCGAGGGAAATGGTCATCGGTGATTTTACATGTTAAATTAACATGTGTATTAACACTGGCTGGGAGAAGCAAGCCTGCGGGACTCTGCAATATATTGAGCGGGGAGCCAGAAAATTCTGGCGGCGACCGAGGCCTCCGCGGCCGGGATAATAATCCTTGGTAATTTTACATGTTAAATTAACATGTGTATTAACACATGCTGGGAGAAGCAGGCATTCTGGACTTTGAAAAATTTCGAGCAGGGGCCGGAGAAATTCTCCCGGCGACCGAGGCCTCCGCGGCCGGGAGAACTCTCGGCGCTCGGGCTCCGCGTCTACCCATGGGGAGCGGGCAGCCAGAAAATTCTGGCGGCGACCGAGGCCTCCGCGGCCGAGGAAAAGGTCATTGGTAATATTACATGTTAAATTAACATGTGTATTAACACATGCTGGGAGAAGCAGGCATTCTGGACTTTGAAAAATTTCGAGCAGGGGCCGCAGAAATTCTCCCGGCGACCGAGGCCTCCGCGGCCGGGAGAACTCTCGGCGCTCGGGCTCCGCGTCTACCCATGGGGAGCGGGCAGCCAGAAAATTCTGGCGGCGACCGAGGCCTCCGCGGCCGAGGAAATGGTCCTTGGTGATTTTACATGTTAAATTAACATGTGTATTAACACAGGCTGGGAGATGCAGGCATTCTGGTCTTAGAAAAATTTCGAACAGGGGCCGGAGAAATTCTCCCGGCGGCCGAGGCCTCCGCGGCCGGAAGAACTCTCGAAAACCACCTCGTTCGTGGTTGTTTGCCGTGCGGGGCGAATCGGGAAATCTAGCAAATAGCTGAAGACATTCTCCCGGCGATGGAGGCCTCGGCGGCCGGGAAAAACGCCCGCGCTCGGGCGTTGCGCGCCCCCTTGGCAAGGCCCATTTTGGGTTATATAGGGGGTAGTGGTGTCCCGAGGGGAAAAAATTAACATGTTAAATACTGCTCCCAGGCAATTGTAAAATGTCTCGGCGACGGAAGGCACCACTACCCGGCATATTTACGCCCCTCGGACTCCGTGCGCCAGCCTGTAATAGCGAATCGGGACTTAGAAAAAAAATTCGAGCAGGGAGCCAGAACATTTTCCCGGCGATCGAGGCCTCCGCGGCCGAGGAATTTGTCATTGGTGATTTTGCATGTTACATTAACATGTGTATTAACACAGGCTTGGAGAAGCAAGCCTGCGGGACTCTGCAATACATTGAGCGGGCAGCCAGAAAATTCTGGCGGCGACCGAGGCCTCCGCGGCCGGGGAAATAATCCTCTGTAATTTTACATGTTAAATTAACATGTGTATTAACACAGGCTTGGAGAAGCAAGCCTGCGGGACTCTGCAATACATTGAGCGGGGAGCCAGAAATTTCTGGCGGCGACCGAGGCCTCTGCGGCCGGGATAATAATCCTTGTTAATTTTACATGTTAAATTAACATGTGTATTAACACAGGCTGGGAGAACTAGGCATTCTGGACTTTGAAAAATTTCGAGCAGGGGCCGGAGAAATTCTCCCGGCGACCGAGGCCTCCGCGGCCGGGAGAACTCTCGGCGCTCGGGCTCCGCGTCTACCCATGGGGAGCGGGCAGCCAGAAAATTCTGGCGGCGACCGAGGCCTCCGCGGCCGAGGAAAAGGTCATTGGTAATATTACATGTTAAATTAACATGTGTATTAACACATGCTGGGAGAAGCAGGCATTCTGGACTTTGAAAAATTTCGAGCAGGGGCCGGAGAAATTCTCCCGGCGACCGAGGCCTCCGCGGCCGGGAGAACTCTCGGCGCTCGGGCTCCGCGTCTACCCATGGGGAGCGGGCAGCCAGAAAATTCTGGCGGCGACCGAGGCCTCCGCGGCCGAGGAAATGGTCCTTGGTAATTTTACATGTTAAATTAACATGTGTATTAACACAGGCTGGGAGAAGCAGGCATTCTGGACTTTGGAAAATTTCGAGCAGGGGCCGGAGAAATTCTCCCGGCGACCGAGGCCTCTGCGGCCGGGAGAACTCTCGGCGCTCGGGCTCCGGGTGTACCCGCGGCAAGGCCCATTTTGTGTTATATAGGGGGTAGTGGTGTCCCGAGGGGGAAAAAATTAACATGTTAAATACTGCTTCCAGGCAATAGGAAAATGTCTCGGCGACGGAACGCACCACTACCCGGCGAATTCCCGCCCCTCGGACTCCGTGCGCCAGCTTGTAAGAGCGAATCGGGACTTGGAAAAAAATTTTATCGGGGAGCCAGAAAATTCTCCCGGCGATCAAGGCAATCACCGCCGGGAGAATTTTTTCTAGCTAACCGATTGAAATTTTCAAAGTACCAATTGCCTCGAAAACAACCACGAACGTAAAACAACCACGAACGGAAAACAACCACGAACGACAACAACCACGAACGACAACAACCACGAACGACAACAACCACGAACGGAAAACAACCCCGAACGACAACAACCACGAACGCACAACAACCACGAATGAAAACAACCACGAACGGTAAACAACCACGAACGAAAACAACCACGAACGAAAACCACCTCGTTCGTGGTTGTTCGCCTTGTGGGGCGAATCGGGACATCATGCAAATAGCTGGAGACATTCTCCCGGCGATCGAGGCCTCGGCGCCCGGGAAAAATGCCCGCGCTCGGGCGTTGTGGGCACCCATTGCATGGCCCATTTTGGGTTATATAGGGGGTAGTGGTGTCCCGAGGGGGAAAAAATTAACATGTTAAATACTGCTCCCAGGCAATTGTAAAATGTCTCGGCGACGGAAGGCACCACTACCCGGCATATTTCCGCCCCTCGGACTCCGTGCGCCAGCCTGTAATAGCGAATCGGGACTTAGAAAAAATTCGAGCAGAGAGCCAGAAAATTCTCCCGGCGATGGAGGCCTCCGCGGCCGAGGAAATTGTCATTGGTGATTTTGCATGTTAAATTAACATGTGTATTAACACAGGCTTGGAGAAGCAAGCCTGCGGGACTCTGCAATACATTGAGCGGGGAGCCAGAAAATTCTGGCGGCGACCGAGGCCTCCGCGGCCGGGAGAACTCTCGGCGCTCGGGCTCCGCGTCTACACATGGGGAGCGGGCAGCCAGAAAATTCTGGCGGCGACCGAGGCCTCCGCGGCCGAGGAAATGGTCCTTGGTGATTTTACATGTTAAATTAACATGTGTATTAACACAGGCTGGGAGAAGCAAGCCTGCGGGTCGCTGCAATATATTGAGCGGGGAGCCAGAAATTTCTGGCGGCGACCGAGGCCTCCGCGGCCGGGGAAATAATCCTCGGTAATTTTACATGTTAAATTAACATGTGTATTAACACAGGCTTGGAGAAGCAAGCCTGCGGGACTCTGCAATACATTGAGCGGGGAGCCAGAAATTTCTGGCGGCGACCGAGGCCTCTGCGGCCGGGATAATAATCCTTGGTAATTTTACATGTTAAATTAACATGTGTATTAACACAGGCTGGGAGAACTAGGCATTCTGGACTTTGAAAAATTTCGAGCAGGGGCCGGAGAAATTCTCCCGGCGACCGAGGCCTCCGCGGCCGGGAGAACTCTCGGCGCTCGGGCAGCGCGTCTACCCATGGGGAGCGGGCAGCCAGAAAATTCTGGCGGCGACCGAGGCCTCCGCGGCCGAGGAAAAGGTCATTGGTAATATTACATGTTAAATTAACATGTGTATTAACACATGCTGGGAGAAGCAGGCATTCTGGACTTTGAAAAATTTCGAGCAGGGGCCGGAGAAATTCTCCCGGCGACCGAGGCCTCCGCGGCCGGGAGAACTCTCGGCGCTCGGGCTCCGCGTCTACCAATGGGGAGCGGGCAGCCAGAAAATTCTGGCGGCGACCGAGGCCTCCGCGGCCGAGGAAATGGTCCTTGTTGATTTTACATGTTAAATTAACATGTGTATTAACACAGGCTGGGAGAAGCAAGCCTGCGGGACTCTGCAATACATTGAGCGGGGGAGCCAGAAAATTCTGGCGGCGACCGAGGCCTCCGCGGCCGAGGAAATGGTCCTCAATGATTTTACATGTTAAATTATCATGTGTATTAACACAGGCTGGGAGAAGCAAGCCTGCGGGACTCTGCAATACATTGAGCGGGGAGCCAGAAAATTCTGGCGGCGACCGAGGCCTCCGCGGCCGGGGAAATAATCCTCGGTAATTTTACATGTTAAATTAACATGTGTATTAACACAGGCTGGGAGAAGCAGGCATTCTGGACTTTGAAAAATTTCGAGCAGGGGCCGGAGAAATTCTCCCGGCGACCGAGGCCTCCGCGGCCGGGAGAACTTCGGCGCTCGGGCTCCGCGTGTACCCGCCGCAAGGCCCATTTTGGGTTATATAGGGGGTAGTGGTGTCTCTGGAGGGAAAAAATACACGGTAAATATTGCAGCCAGAGCCTATGGCAATCTGTTGGCGACCGAGGCCTCCACACGCCGGCAAATTTTCGGCTCTCGGACTGTGTGTATTCCACTGGAGACAGGCCTGCGGGACTCTGTAATATATTGAGCCGGGAGCCAGAAAATTCTGGCGGCGACCGAGGCCTCCGCGGCCGGGGAAATAATCCTCGGTAATTTTACATGTTAAATTAACATGTGTATTAACACAGGCTGGGAGAAGCAAGCCTGCGGGTCGCTGCAATATATTGAGCGGGGAGCCAGAAAATTCTGGCGGCGACCGAGGCCTCCGCGGCCGGGGAAATAATCCTCGGTAATTTTACATGTTAAATTAACATGTGTATTAACACAGGCTTGGAGAAGCAAGCCTGCGGGACTCTGCAATACATTGAGCGGGGAGCCAGAAAATTCTGGCGGCGACCGCGGCCTCTGCGGCCAGGGAAATAATCCTCGGTAATTTTACATGTTAAATAACCATGTGTATTAACACAGGCTGGGAGAAGCAAGCATGCGGGACTCTGCAATATATTGAGCAGGGAGCCAGAAAATTCTGGCTGCGACCGAGGCCTCTGCGGCCGAGGAAATGGTCATTGGTAATTTTACATGTTAAATTAACATGTGTTTTAACACAGGCTGGGAGATGCAGGCATTCTGGACTTAGAAAAATTTCGAGCAGGGGCCCGAGAAATTCTCCCGGCGACCGAGGCCTCTGCGGCCGGGAGAACTCTCGAAAACCACCTCGTTCGTGGTTGTTTGCCGTGCGGGGCGAATCGGGAAATCTAGCAAATAGCTGAAGACATTCTCCCGGCGATGGAGGCCTCGGCGGCCGGGAAAAACGCCCGCGCTCGGGCGTTGCGCGCCCCCTTGGCAAGGCCCATTTTGGGTTATATAGGGGGTAGTGGTGTCCCGAGGGGAAAAAATTAACATGTTAAATACTGCTCCCAGGCAATTGTAAAATGTCTCGGCGACGGAAGGCACCACTACCCGGCATATTTACGCCCCTCGGACTCCGTGCGCCAGCCTGTAATAGCGAATCGGGACTTAGAAAAAAAATTCGAGCAGGGAGCCAGAACATTTTCCCGGCGATCGAGGCCTCCGCGGCCGAGGAATTTGTCATTGGTGATTTTGCATGTTAAATTAACATGTGTATTAACACAGGCTTGGAGAAGCAAGCCTGCGGGACTCTGCAATACATTGAGCGGGCAGCCAGAAAATTCTGGCGGCGACCGTGGCCTCCGCGGCCGGGGAAATAATCCTCTGTAATTTTACATGTTAAATTAACATGTGTATTAACACAGGCTTGGAGAAGCAAGCCTGCGGGACTCTGCAATACATTGAGCGGGGAGCCAGAAATTTCTGGCGGCGACCGAGGCCTCTGCGGCCGGGATAATAATCCTTGGTAATTTTACATGTTAAATTAACATGTGTATTAACACAGGCTGGGAGAACTAGGCATTCTGGACTTTGAAAAATTTCGAGCAGGGGCCGGAGAAATTCTCCCGGCGACCGAGGCCTCCGCGGCCGGGAGAACTCTCGGCGCTCGGGCTCCGCGTCTACCCATGGGGAGCGGGCAGCCAGAAAATTCTGGCGGCGACCGAGGCCTCCGCGGCCGAGGAAAAGGTCATTGGTAATATTACATGTTAAATTAACATGTGTATTAACACATGCTGGGAGAAGCAGGCATTCTGGACTTTGAAAAATTTCGAGCAGGGGCCGGAGAAATTCTCCCGGCGACCGAGGCCTCCGCGGCCGGGAGAACTCTCGGCGCTCGGGCTCCGCGTCTACCCTTGGGGAGCGGGCAGCCAGAAAATTCTGGCGGCGACCGAGGCCTCCGCGGCCGAGGAAATGGTCCTTGGTGATTTTACATGTTAAATTAACATGTGTATTAACACAGGCTGGGAGAAGCAGGCATTCTGGACTTTGGAAAATTTCGAGCAGGGGCCGGAGAAAATCTCCCGGCGACCGAGGCCTCTGCGGCCGGGAGAACTCTCGGCGCTCGGGCTCCGGGTGTACCCGCGGCAAGGCCCATTTTGTGTTATATAGGGGGTAGTGGTGTCCCGAGGGGGAAAAAATTAACATGTTAAATACTGCTTCCAGGCAATAGGAAAATGTCTCGGCGACGGAACACACCACTACCCGGCGAATTCCCGCCCCTCGGACTCCGTGCGCCAGCTAGTAAGAGCGAATCGGGACTTGGAAAAAATTTTATCGGGGAGCCAGAAAATTCTCCCGGCGATCAAGGCAATCACCGCCGGGAGAATTTTTTCTAGCTAACCGATTGAAATTTTCAAAGTACCAATTGCCTCGAAAACAACCACGAACGTAAAACAACCACGAACGGAAAACAACCACGAACGACAACAACCACGAACGACAACAACCACGAACGACAACAACCACGAACGGAAAACAACCCCGAACGACAACAACCACGAACGCACAACAACCACGAATGAAAACAACCACGAACAGTAAACAACCACGAACGAAAACAACCACGAACGAAAACCACCTCGTTCGTGGTTGTTCGCCTTGTGGGGCGAATCGGGACATCATGCAAATAGCTGGAGACATTCTCCCGGCGATCGAGGCCTCGGCGCCCGGGAAAAATGCCCGCGCTCGGGCGTTGTGGGCACCCATTGCATGGCCCATTTTGGGTTATATAGGGGGTAGTGGTGTCCCGAGGGGGAAAAAATTAACATGTTAAATACTGCTCCCAGGCAATTGTAAAATGTCTCGGCGACGGAAGGCACCACTACCCGGCATATTTCCGCCCCTCGGACTCCGTGCGCCAGCCTGTAATAGCGAATCGGGACTTAGAAAAAATTCGAGCAGAGAGCCAGAAAATTCTCCCGGCGATGGAGGCCTCCGCGGCCGAGGAAATTGTCATTGGTGATTTTGCATGTTAAATTAACATGTGTATTAACACAGGCTTGGAGAAGCAAGCCTGCGGGACTCTGCAATACATTGAGCGGGGAGCCAGAAAATTCTGGCGGCGACCGAGGCCTCCGCGGCCGGGAGAACTCTCGGCGCTCGGGCTCCGCGTCTACACATGGGGAGCGGGCAGCCAGAAAATTCTGGCGGCGACCGAGGCCTCCGCGGCCGAGGAAATGGTCCTTGGTGATTTTACATGTTAAATTAACATGTGTATTAACACAGGCTGGGAGAAGCAAGCCTGCGGGTCGCTGCAATATATTGAGCGGGGAGCCAGAAATTTCTGGCGGCGATCGAGGCCTCCGCGGCCGGGGAAATAATCCTCGGTAATTTTACATGTTAAATTAACATGTGTATTAACACAGGCTTGGAGAAGCAAGCCTGCGGGTCTCTGCAATACATTGAGCGGGGAGCCAGAAATTTCTGGCGGCGACCGAGGCCTCTGCGGCCGGGATAATAATCCTTGGTAATTTTACATGTTAAATTAACATGTGTATTAACACAGGCTGGGAGAACTAGGCATTCTGGACTTTGAAAAATTTCGAGCAGGGGCCAGAGAAATTCTCCCGGCGACAGAGGCCTCCGCGGCCGGGAGAAATCTCGGCGCTCGGGCAGCGCGTCTACCCATGGGGAGCGGGCAGCCAGAAAATTCTGGCGGCGACCGAGGCCTCCGCGGACGAGGAAAAGGTCATTGGTAATATTACATGTTAAATTAACATGTGTATTAACACATGCTGGGAGAAGCAGGCATTCTGGACTTTGAAAAATTTCGAGCAGGGGCCGGAGAAATTCTCCCGGCGACCGAGGCCTCCGCGGCCGGGAGAACTCTCGGCGCTCGGGCTCCGCGTCTACCAATGGGGAGCGGGCAGCCAGAAAATTCTGGCGGCGACCGAGGCCTCCGCGGCCGAGGAAATGGTCCTTGTTGATTTTACATGTTAAATTAACATGTGTATTAACACAGGCTGGGAGAAGCAAGCCTGCGGGACTCTGCAATACATTGAGCGGGGAGCCAGAAAATTCTGGCGGCGACCGAGGCCTCCGCGGCCGAGGAAATGGTCCTCAATGATTTTACATGTTAAATTAACATGTGTATTAACACAGGCTGGGAGAAGCAAGCCTGCGGGACTCTGCAATACATTGAGCGGGGAGCCAGAAAATTCTGGCGGCGACCGAGGCCTCCGCGGCCGGGGAAATAATCCTCGGTAATTTTACATGTTAAATTAACATGTGTATTAACACAGGCTGGGAGAAGCAGGCATTCTGGACTTTGAAAAATTTCGAGCAGGGGCCGGAGAAATTCTCCCGGCGACCGAGGCCTCCGCGGCCGGGAGAACTTCGGCGCTCGGGCTCCGCGTGTACACGCCGCAAGGCCCATTTTGGGTTATATAGGGGGTAGTGGTGTCTCTGGAGGGAAAAAATACACGGTAAATATTGCAGCCAGAGCCTATGGCAATCTGTTGGCGACCGAGGCCTCCACACCCCGGCAAATTTTCGGCTCTCGGACTGTGTGTATTCCACTGGAGACAGGCCTGCGGGACTCTGTAATATATTGAGCCGGGAGCCAGAAAATTCTGGCGGCGACCGAAGCCTCCGCGGCCGGGGAAATAATCCTCGGTAATTTTACATGTTAAATTAACATGTGTATTAACACAGGCTGGGAGAAGCAAGCCTGCGGGTCGCTGCAATATATTGAGCGGGGAGCCAGAAAATTCTGGCGGCGACCGAGGCCTCCGCGGCCGGGGAAATAATCCTCGGTAATTTTACATGTTAAATTAACATGTGTATTAACACAGGCTTGGAGAAGCAAGCCTGCGGGACTCTGCAATACATTGAGCGGGGAGCCAGAAAATTCTGGCGGCGACCGCGGCCTCTGCGGCCAGGGAAATAATCCTCGGTAATTTTACATGTTAAATAACCATGTGTATTAACACAGGCTGGGAGAAGCAAGCATGCGGGACTCTGCAATATATTGAGCAGGGAGCCAGAAAATTCTGGCTGCGACCGAGGCCTCTGCGGCCGAGGAAATGGTCATTGGTAATTTTACATGTTAAATTAACATGTGTTTTAACACAGGCTGGGAGATGCAGGCATTCTGGACTTAGAAAAATTTCGAGCAGGGGCCCGAGAAATTCTCCCGGCGACCGAGGCCTCCGCGGCCGGGAGAACTCTCGAAAACCACCTCGTTCGTGGTTGTTTGCCGTGCGGGGCGAATCGGGAAATCTAGCAAATAGCTGAAGACATTCTCCCGGCGATGGAGGCCTCGGCGGCCGGGAAAAACGCCCGCGCTCGGGCGTTGCGCGCCCCCTTGGCAAGGCCCATTTTGGGTTATATAGGGGGTAGTGGTGTCCCGAGGGGAAAAAATTAACATGTTAAATACTGCTCCCAGGCAATTGTAAAATGTCTCGGCGACGGAAGGCACCACTACCCGGCATATTTACGCCCCTCGGACTCCGTGCGCCAGCCTGTAATAGCGAATCGGGACTTAGAAAAAAAATTCGAGCAGGGAGCCAGAACATTTTCCCGGCGATCGAGGCCTCCGCGGCCGAGGAATTTGTCATTGGTGATTTTGCATGTTAAATTAACATGTGTATTAACACAGGCTTGGAGAAGCAAGCCTGCGGGACTCTGCAATACATTGAGCGGGCAGCCAGAAAATTCTGGCGGCGACCGAGGCCTCCGCGGCCGGGGAAATAATCCTCTGTAATTTTACATGTTAAATTAACATGTGTATTAACACAGGCTTGGAGAAGCAAGCCTGCGGGACGCTGCAATACATTGAGCGGGGAGCCAGAAATTTCTGGCGGCGACCGAGGCCTCTGCGGCCGGGATAATAATCCTTGGTAATTTTACATGTTAAATTAACATGTGTATTAACACAGGCTGGGAGAACTAGGCATTCTAGACTTTGAAAAATTTCGAGCAGGGGCCGGAGAAATTCTCCCGGCGACCGAGGCCTCCGCGGCCGGGAGAACTCTCGGCGCTCGGGCTCCGCGTCTACCCATGGGGAGCGGGAAGCCAGAAAATTCTGGCGGCGACCGAGGCCTCCGCGGCCGAGGAAATGGTCCTTGGTGATTTTACATGTTAAATTAACATGTGTATTAACACAGGCTGGGAAAAGCAAGCCTGCGGGACTCTGCAATATATTGAGCGGGGAGCCAGAAAATTCTGGCGGCGACCGAGGCCTCCACGGCCGGGGAAATAATCCTCGGTAATTTAACATGTTAAATTAACATGTGTATTAACACAGGCTTGGAGAAGCATGCCTGCGGGACTCTGCAATACATTGAGCGGGGAGCCAGAAAATTCTGGCGGCGACCGAGGCCTCTGCGGCCGAGGAAATGGTCATTGGTAATTTTACATGTTAAATTAACATGTGTATTAACACACAGGCTGGGAAAAGCAAGCCTGCGGGACTCTGCAATATATTGAGCGGGGAGCCAGAAAATTCTGGCGGCGACCGAGGCCTCCACGGCCGGGGAAATAATCCTCGGTAATTTAACATGTTAAATTAACATGTGTATTAACACAGGCTGGGAGAAGCAGGCATTCTGGACTTTGAAAAATTTCGAGCAGGGGCCGGAGAAATTCTCCCGGCGACCGAGGCCTCCGCGGCCGGGAGAACACTCGGCGCTCGGGCTCCGCGTGTACCCGCGGCAAGGCCCATGTTGGGTTATATAGGGGGTAGTGGTGTCCCGAGGGGGAAAAAATTAACATGTTAAATACAGCTTCCAGGCAATAGAAAAATGTCTCGGCGACGGAAGGCACCACTACCCGGCGAATTCCCGCCCCTCTGACTCCGTGCGCCAGCCTGTAATAGCGAATCGGGACTTAGAAAAAATTCGAGCAGGGAGCCAGACAATTCTGTCGGCGACCGAGGCCTCCGTGGCCGGGGAAATAATCCTCGGTAATTTTACATGTTAAATTAACATGTGTATTAACACAGGCTTGGAGAACCAAGCCTGCGGGACTCTGCAATACATTGAGCGGGGAGCCAGAAAATTCTGGCGGCGACCGAGGCCTCCGCGGCCGGGGAAATAATCCTCGGTAATTTTACATGTTAAATTAACATGTGTATTAACACAGGCTTGGAGAACCAAGCCTGCGGGACTCTGCAATACATTGAGAGGTGAGCCAGAAAATTCTGGCGGCGACCGAGGCCTCCGCGGCCGAGGAAATGGTCCTCGGTGATTTTACATGTTAAATTAACATGTGTATTAACACAGGCTGGGAGAAGCAAGCCTGCGGGACTCTGCAATATATTGAGCGGGGAGCCAGAAAATTCTGGCGGCGACCGAGGCCTCCACGGCCGGGGAAATAATCCTCGATAATTTAACATGTTAAATTAACATGTGTATTAACACAGGCTGGGAGAAGCAGGCATTCTGGACTTTGAAAAATTTCGAGCAGGGGCCGGAGAAATTCTCCCGGCGACCGAGGCCTCCGCGGCCGGGAGAACTTCGGCGCTCGGGCTCTGCGTGTACCCACCGCAAGGCCTATTTTGGGTTTTATAGGGGGTAGTGGTGTCTCTGGAGGGAAAAAATACACGGTAAATATTGCAGCCAGAGCCTATGGCAATCTGTTGGCGACCGAGGCCTCCACACCCCGGCAAATTTTCGGCTCTCGGACTGTGTGTATTCCACTGGAGACAGGCCTGCGGGACTCTGTAATATATTGAGCCGGGAGCCAGAAAATTCTGGCGGCGACCGAGGCCTCCGCGGCCGAGGAAAAGGTCATTGGTAAAATTACATGTTAAATTAACATGTGTATTAACACAGGCTGGGAGAAGCAGGCATTCTGGACTTAGAAAAATTTCGAGCAGGGGCCCGAGAAATTCTCCCGGCTACGAGGCCTCCGCGGCCGGGAGAACTCTCGGCGCTCGGGCTCCGCGTCTACACATGGGGAGCGGGCAGCCAGAAAATTCTGGCGGCGACCGAGGCCTCCGCGGCCGAGGAAATGGTCCTTGGTGATTTTACATGTTAAATTAACATGTGTATTAACACAGGCTGGGAGAAGCAAGCCTGCGGGTCGCTGCAATATATTGAGCGGGGAGCCAGAAATTTCTGGCGGCGACCGAGGCCTCCGCGGCCGGGGAAATAATCCTCGGTAATTTTACATGTTAAATTAACATGTGTATTAACACAGGCTTGGAGAAGCAAGCATGCGGGACTCTGCAATATATTGAGCAGGGAGCCAGAAAATTCTGGCTGCGACCGAGGCCTCTGCGGCCGAGGAAATGGTCATTGGTAATTTTACATGTTAAATTAACATGTGTTTTAACACAGGCTGGGAGATGCAGGCATTCTGGACTTAGAAAAATTTCGAGCAGGGGCCAGGGAAATTCTCCCTGCGACCGAGGCCTCCGCGGCCGGGAGAACTCTCGAAAACCACCTCGTTCGTGGTTGTTTGTCGTGCGGGGCGAATCGGGAAATCTAGCAAATAGCTGAAGACATTCTCCCGGCGATGGAGGTCTCGGCGGCCGGGAAAAACGCCCGCGCTCGGGCGTTGCGCGCCCCCTTGGCAAGGCCCATTTTGCGTTATATAGGGGGTAGTGGTGTCACGAGGGGAAAAAATTAACATGTTAAATACTGCTCCCAGGCAATTGTAAAATGTCTCGGCGACGGAAGGCACCACTACCCGGCATATTTACGCCCCTCGGACTCCGTGCGCCAGCCTGTAATAGCGAATCGGGACTTAGAAAAAAAATTCGAGCAGGGAGCCAGAACATTTTCCCGGCGATCGAGGCCTCCGCGGCCGAGGAATTTGTCATTGGTGATTTTGCATGTTAAATTAACATGTGTATTAACACAGGCTTGGAGAAGCAAGCCTGCGGGACTCTGCAATACATTGAGCGGGCAGCCAGAAAATTCTGGCGGCGACCGAGGCCTCCGCGGCCGGGGAAATAATCCTCTGTAATTTTACATGTTAAATTAACATGTGTATTAACACAGGCTTGGAGAAGCAAGCCTGCGGGACTCTGCAATACATTGAGCGGGGAGCCAGAAATTTCTGGCGGCGACCGAGGCCTCTGCGGCCGGGATAATAATCCTTGGTAATTTTACATGTTAAATTAACATGTGTATTAACACAGGCTGGGAGAACTAGGCATTCTGGACTTTGAAAAATTTCGAGCAGGGGCCGGAGAAATTCTCCCGGCGACCGAGGCCTCCGCGGCCGGGAGAACTCTCGGCGCTCGGGCTCCGCGTCTACCCATGGGGAGCGGGCAGCCAGAAAATTCTGGCGGCGACCGAGGCCTCCGCGGCCGAGGAAAAGGTCATTGGTAATATTACATGTTAAATTAACATGTGTATTAACACATGCTGGGAGAAGCAGGCATTCTGGACTTTGAAAAATTTCGAGCAGGGGCCGGAGAAATTCTCCCGGCGACCGAGGCCTCCGCGGCCGGGAGAACTCTCGGCGCTTGGGCAGCGCGTCTACCCATGGGGAGCGGGCAGCCAGAAAATTCTGGCGGTGACCGAGGCCTCCGCGGCCGAGGAAATGGTCCTTGGTGATTTTACATGTTAAATTAACATGTGTATTAACACAGGCTGGGAGAAGCAGGCATTCTGGACTTAGAAAAATTTCGAGCAGGGGCCGTTGAAATTCTCCCGGCGACCGAGGCCTCCGCGGCCGGGAGAACTCTCGGCGCTCGGGCTCCGCGTGTACACGCGTCAAGGCCCATTTTGGGTTATATAGGGTGTAGTGGTGTCTCTGGAGGGAAAAAATACACGGTAAATATTGCAGCCAGAGCCTATGGCAATCTGTTGGCGACCGAGGCCTCCACACCCCGGCAAATTTTCGGCTCTCGGACTGTGTGTATTCCACTGGAGACAGGCCTGCGGGACTGTGCAGTATATTGAGCGGGGAGCCAGGAAAATCTCCCGGCGACCGAGGCCTCCGCGGCCGAGGAAATGGTAATTGGTGGTTTTGCATGTAAAATTAACATGTGTATTAACACAAGCTGGGATGAGAGGAATTTGGCGGCGACCGAGGCCTCCTCACCCCGGCAAAATATCAGCTACCGGGCTCTGCATATTCCTACAGAAGCAGGCCTGCAGGACTCTGCAATATATTGAGCGGGAACCAGAAAATTCTGGCGGCGACCGAGGCCTCCGCGGCCGAGGAAAATTGTCATTGGTGGTTTGCATGTAAAATTAACATGTGTATTAACACAAGCTGTGACCAGAGGAATTTGGCGGCGACCGGGGCCTCCACACCCCGGCAAAATATCAGCTACCGGGCTCTGCTTATTCACATTCAAGCAGGCATTAGGGACTCTGAAAAGTTTCGGGCGGGGAGCCAGAAAATTCTCCCGGCCACAGAGCCCTCCCTCCCGAGAGTCTGTGTAAATGCCTGTTATACAGGCCCCATGAATTCCAGCCTTATAGGTTATTTTAAGTCTCCGTTCGTGGTTGTTCGTAAACAACTGCGATTCGGGATTTTGACCTATTTCCTATGATCATGTTCCCGGAAGTTAGCCAGCCTCTTTCAGTCAAAATCTCATATTTTGGGTACCTTTGTGAACCCATCGATAGGCCCATTTTGGGTATATTAGGGGGACATGCAATCGGGAAAAATTGGAATTATTTGCAATATGGAAAGAATATGTACATAAATGAAAAGGGAGTCCCCCCGAGTTTTCTCGCCCTATATATATTGCAAAAATATCCAATTAATTATTGTGGAACCTGTAGCACCTTTCTATGAAGCAGAATTAACATTACAGAACGGTTTGAATGCTACCACCTCAGTTTCTCTACAATGCATTGGATTTCAAAGAGGTGAATTACTGTGGATGGTACTGTTGTATGGCTAACAAATCGTCTGGGAAACAATGCAGAATTAAATTAAGAAGGTTGTATGTTTTCTGTTACATGGTGGAGGTGCCCTCTAGTACACAGTAAAATGTTTTGTGGACTGCAGCTCCTTGAGGAATTAATTCAGTATGGGTCTTGTAGTGGTCTGAAAGTGGATGATGAAAAAGAATGTATAATGGTATTCAGAGCACCTCGCGGTGAAGCGGACATGCTACCTCAAAATGCTTGATTGATTCATGCCCAGTTCCCCCAAGAAGCGGTACATTGAAAAAATTGATTTACTTTGTGGATGATACTAGCAAATACTATCCGCTGGGGGAAGTAAGCAGAAATTTGGTGGTCGTATGTTTGTTACATGGTAGAGGTGCTTTCTAGTACACAATGAAATGCTTGGTGTACCGCTGCTCCTTGAAGAATTAATTCCATATGGGTCTAGCCGTGGTCTTAACTGTGAACACGAAGAACTATCTAAAGTGGCCTATCTGTCTGAACTGCAATACACAAGCTGCGAGCCAATGCTATACCTTTCTCAGGTAACGAGCTCTTGTGCGGCGATTCGATTGGATGCGAAATGGTGGGGAACGCGTGTCCGGTCGTCTTAACCAAGTAATGGTTCCCCTCTGTTAACAATGAAATGTTTGATGGATCGCAGCTCCCTGAGAGACAAGTTTCAAAGGGGTTAGTCGCGGTCTTCAATCCTGGCCAAGGTGCAGTCACCATCTATAAGAGATACCTGCTTTACTGAAGGGTAGCAAGAGTTCCCTTGCCCGCATGTTGCTCCGTGGGGGTATATCAGTATAAAGGTAGAAGAAGCCATGATCGGAGCTTCGGTGGATGAGATTGGCGGAGAAGACATGTTCTTGTCTATCTGGTAGATCAGGGGGGTGGCAGCTGATCCGGAGAAAGCAAGCGGACTCCCGATGTTCCGTCGACTCCCAATGTACACTTGAAACATGCACATTTGGGTGGCGAGGGGGCGTTGTGGCCATCCGAAAACATGTCTTCATCTCTCTTATTGGTGGACCGCTGCTCCTTGAAGAATTAATTCCATATGGGTCTAGTCTTGGTGATAACTGTGAACACTAAGAACTATCTAAAGTGGCCTATCTGTCTGAACTGCAATACACTAGCTGCGAGCCAATGCTATACCTTTCTTAGGTAACGAGCTCTTGTGCGGCAATTCGATTGGATGCGAAATGGTGGGGAACGCGTGTCCTATCGTCTTAACCAAGTAATGGTTCCCCTCTGTTAACAATGAAATGTTTGATGGATCGCAGCTCCCTGAGAGACAAGTTTCAAAGGGGTTAGTCGCGGTCTTCAATCCTGGCCAAGGTGCAGTCACCATCTATAAGAGATACCTGCTTTACTGAAGGGTAGCAAGAGTTCCCTTGCCCGCATGTTGCTCCGTGGGGGTATATCAGTATAAAGGTAGAAGAAGCCATGATCGGAGCTTCGGTGGATGAGATTGGTGGAGAAGACATGTTCTTGTCTATCTGGTAGATCAGGGGGGTGGCAGCTGATCCGGAGAAAGCAAGCGGACTCCCGATGTTCCGTCGACTCCCAATGTACACTTAAAACATGCACATTTGGGTGGCGAGGGGGCGTTGTGGCCATCCGAAAACATGTCTTCATCTCTCTTATTGGTGGACCGCTGCTCCTTGAAGAATTAAATCCATATGGGTCTAGTCTTGGTGATAACTGTGAACACTAAGAACTATCTAAAGTGGCCTATCTGTCTGAACTGCAATACACTAGCTGCGAGCCAATGCTATACCTTTCTCAGGTAACGAGCTCTTGTGCGGCAATTCGATTGGATGCGAAATGGTGGGGAACGCGTGTCCTATCGTCTTAACCAAGTAATGGTTCCCCTCTGTTAACAATGAAATGTTTGATGGATCGCAGCTCCCTGAGAGACAAGTTTCAAAGGGGTTAGTCGCGGTCTTCAGCCCTGGCCAAAGGTGTTTAGAAATGAATACTTTTCGGACCAGTGGGCAAATTAGTTCACAGCGAGCCCACGGGCCAACGGTCTGCTCCCGCAGTGGGCCGCGCCCGAATGTGGGCACCGATCATATAATTTGAAATCCACTCGCCAAGTACCATGCGAGTTTCTAAGAGCGCGATATATTCGCCAGTGAAAGCCTTGGAAGTTTGGCCTCGCCTACTCCCTAGGAAAATTAATTAGAGATGGAAGGAAAGACTTTGCAATTGCAAAGCGGGTGTCGATATTGGGAAGTCGCCCCCGTACTTGTTGATACAGAAGGAAAAAAAAATGTACATCATAAGATTCGGACCCGGTGCTCTGCGGACCCGGGAGGTTCCTCCGAACGAAAAAAAAAGCTGCTAGCAGCTCCCTGGTTGATCCTGCCAGTAGTCATATGCTTGTCTCAAAGATTAAGCCATGCATGTCTAAGTGCAAGCCAAAATAAGGTGAAACCGCGAATGGCTCATTAAATCAGTTATGGTTCCTTAGATCGTACCACATGACTTGGATAACTGTGGTAATTCTAGAGCTAATACATGCTGAACTGAGTCCCGACCAGAAATGGGAGGGATGCTTTTATTAGATCAAAACCAATCGGCGTGGCTCGTCTGCGTCCGTTTGCTTTGGTGACTCTGGATAACTTTGTGCTGATCGCACGGTCTCCGTACCGGCGACGCATCTTTCAAATGTCTGCCTTATCAACTGTCGATGGTAGGTTCTGCGCCTACCATGGTTGTAACGGGTAACGGGGAATCAGGGTTCGATTCCGGAGAGGGAGCCTGAGAAACGGCTACCACATCCAAGGAAGGCAGCAGGCGCGCAAATTACCCACTCCCGGCACGGGGAGGTAGTGACGAAAAATAACGATACGGGACTCATCCGAGGCCCCGTAATCGGAATGAGAACACTTTAAACCCTTTAACGAGTATCCATTGGAGGGCAAGTCTGGTGCCAGCAGCCGCGGTAATTCCAGCTCCAATAGCGTATATTAAAGTTGTTGCGGTTAAAAAGCTCGTAGTTGGACTTGTGTCCCACGCTGTCGGTTCACCGTTCGTCGGTGTCTAACTGGCATGCCCGTGCGGACGTCCTGCCGGTGGATGCGGTCGGCCGCGGCAAGCCCCTTCCCTCGGGCGTTCGCCCCTCCTCTCGTAACCTCTTCGCGGAGGCCGGGTTGGATGCGGGTGTTTCGTCCCGGGGTGCATGCTTGGGCCCCGCGCGTCGGCGGTCCGATGCAATCCTACCGCGGTGCTCTTCACCGAGTGTCGAGGTGGGCCGGCACGTTTACTTTGAACAAATTAGAGTGCTCAAAGCAGGCAGTGTTTCGCCTGAATATTGTGTGCATGGAATAATGGAATAGGACCTCGGTTCTATTTTGTTGGTTTTCGGAACCCGAGGTAATGATTAACAGGGACAAACGGGGGCATTCGTATTGCGACGTTAGAGGTGAAATTCTTGGATCGTCGCAAGACGAACCTAAGCGAAAGCATTTGCCATGTGTGTTTTCATTAATCAAGAACGAAAGTTAGAGGTTCGAAGGCGATCAGATACCGCCCTAGTTCTAACCATAAACGATGCCAGCTAGCGATCCGCCGAAGTTCCTCCGATGACTCGGCGGGCAGCTTCCGGGAAACCAAAGCTTTTGGGTTCCGGGGGAAGTATGGTTGCAAAGCTGAAACTTAAAGGAATTGACGGAAGGGCACCACCAGGAGTGGAGCCTGCGGCTTAATTTGACTCAACACGGGAAACCTCACCAGGCCCGGACACCGGAAGGATTGACAGATTGAGAGCTCTTTCTTGATTCGGTGGGTGGTGGTGCATGGCCGTTCTTAGTTGGTGGAGCGATTTGTCTGGTTAATTCCGATAACGAACGAGACTCTGGCCTGCTAACTAGTCGCTTCCGGTATCCCTTCGTGCTACCGGCGACAAATGATCTTCTTAGAGGGACAGGCGGCTTCTAGCCGCACGAGATTGAGCAATAACAGGTCTGTGATGCCCTTAGATGTTCTGGGCCGCACGCGCGCTACACTGAAGGAATCAGCGTGTCCTCCTAGCCCGAAAGGGCCGGGTAACCCGTTGAACCTCCTTCGTGCTAGGGATTGGGGCTTGCAATTGTACCCCATGAACGAGGAATTCCCAGTAAGCGCGAGTCATAAGCTCGCGTTGATTACGTCCCTGCCCTTTGTACACACCGCCCGTCGCTACTACCGATTGAATGATTTAGTGAGGTCTTCAGACCGGTGCGCGACGGCTCTTCGCGAGCCGCTGATGTTGCTGGAAAGATGACCAAACTTGATCATTTAGAGGAAGTAAAAGTCGTAACAAGGTTTCCGTAGGTGAACCTGCGGAAGGATCATTAACGGCCATGGAGAAAATGAGGCTGGATCACATTTGAACGGAAGGTGGCCTCTGGCCTTGCGCCCTATGACCCGATAGGTCCCGACTCTCCATTGCCTGGAAATCCTTACATTGGAATCGAGGCGGATTTCTAAGGCAGTGGAGGCGACCCTGCTAGGTTGCCAGGGACCGAGGAACAAGGGTGTGGCCTGGTGGTCCAATGTGGATCTTTTCTTGTGCCTTCGCATCATCGGTGGCACAAAAAAAAATATGTATGGATGTTGGTCGTGGCGCCCTGAGAATTATATTCTACGGGGCAGGTCACAGCCATGAGAAAATAAAAAAGTGAAATAACGCACTTCTGGCTGGAACAAAAAATTGACAATAAAGGGAAAGCCTGAGTGTCGGAGAAATGTTGTCAGTCCACTGGTGATGAGCTGGTAGAAGGATTATCCTTGCTGAAGGAACCAAACCGTCTGCGGGAGATCGTGACGGGGCTTGACCATGGTCTTAGGCGACGAGGGAGCAAATGCTAGCTTTGCCAACCCTTGTTTGTAAGACTGTGCTTGCCAATGGTTTTTTTTTCTGTAGTGAGAACTCGCAGATTTCCTGTGGGCGGCAGGTTACTGCGTAGTGCATGTCGGTCGTGGCCCCCTGAGAATTATATTCTACGGGGCAGGTCACAGCCATAAGATGAAGTTGTGAAAGAATGCACTACTGGATTGATGTCTTGATAACAATGTGATAGGCCTTGCGGGAAACCGCGAGGCCTGAGAAAAAAATATTCTGACAACCCTGAACGGTGGATCACTTGGCTCGTGGGTCGATGAAGGGCGCTGCAAACTGCGCGTCGTCGTGTGAACTGCAGGACACATGAACATCGACATTTTGAACGCACATTGCGGTCCATGGGATTCCATTCCCGGACCACACCCGTCTGAGGGTCCAATTCTCTATAAAACAAAGAAGTGTTCTTTTCAAAAGAATCTCCTGAGTGTGGAAACACTTCTGCCATCATTGGTTTACTGAGGCAGAGCTTGTAGACATCCCTGGATTGTCTCGCCCGCGCCAAAAATTGACCAGCAGGTGCGGTGTGTCTCCCGCTCATTGTGAGAGTTCGCGGATGCCAGTCTGCGTCTCTTTAAAACTGAGAGAGGATGTGAAGTTATTTTCCGATTAGTGTTGGACTTTCACACCGTGCTAAACCCCGAAAGGTACCCGATTGGCGTTCCGTAGGCTCGGCATGATCGGTGCTCGGTACGGGTTATCGCGGTAAGCGATTGAACCACCTTCTCGGAGAATGAAAAGTGTGCAGAACCCTTAATCGGGTCCTCTCCACGCTGCGAGGGAAGGGTGCCTCCGATTACATTAAATAATTGCTCCCAGCAATCCCATTTACATTCGCGCGTGCTGCACACGTTAAAGAGAATGACCTCAGGTCGGGTGAGATTACCCGCTAAATTTAAGCATATTA
>NW_026963026.1:0-23333 GCF_032445375.1 Bacillus rossius redtenbacheri
GATCCAAATGGCCGTGTAAAGAAGTCGAGGAATTTTGCAACATCATAACACCGTTATTTGATGTTACATTAACGAGGATTCCTTTCCTGTGTTGGTCACCTCTGGAATTTTCTTGGTTTGCATTCGTAGAATGCGGGAAATTATTTGCATCAGATTCGCCTCTGGATGCTTTGGTGGAAATTGGATGCCCTCAAGAGATTGCCGAATCGGTCAACTTTGCTTTCCATTCCCTGCGCGCGGACCCGTTGCGGAAATTTTACAAGCTGGCCAAAAACCTGTCTCTACCATGGTCTCCCAATACTCTGGTATTGTTGGAGAAAAGACGTTTGGATATTGAGAAAGGTCAAATTAAAAATGAAATAGGAGAACGATTAGATCATTATTTTCCCATCGAACAACTCAGAGCGTTGATAGGATTCTTTGGCCGCGATGTGGTAAATCTCGACGATATTCCAAAATTCAACAACATTTTCGAAAACAGATTGCTACGCAGCGGTACAGTTCCTCAACTTGATGGCACCGCATGCACCGGAAAATCCACTGTGCTATCCCACGTCTCCGAGACGCTACGAAATTGGAATCCGGCTTGCGGAAACATCGTCAAGACCACGCACATAGGCTCCTTTAAATCCAAAGATGTTAGTCAGACCATGTCACTGCAGTACCAATTAGTTTCGGCGTTGACGCAAGAAAATCCAGAGTCCGGAAACGTGATGGATAGAAGCCTAGTGACGAATCTCGTATGGAGAATGATAATGAAATTATTCGCCGATCCATCCAAAGACCTCCAAGAAGCGGCACTCACCCAGATCCTGGAATTGTGTCCTCGTCTAATTGAATTACTCAGCCGGTGCCCAGTACATATTCTACTAGCTAGAGATGTGCGTCAAAACATCCAAATGATGCTTCGGCGAAACGAGGGGAGAGACGCCCAACGTGCGAGAGAGTGGTGTTACTGTCGGGCTCAAAATATAATTTACGGAACCATAGCGTCTCTGTGCGGATGGCCGATATATCTCGCGCCGCTCACCACACAAGACTTCCAGGAGTTGTGTGGAAAGATGATTTCTGTGGCTGCGACGAATGCCTGCTACGGGCAAGTCCCCCCGCGCCTTTGCGGATTACAAAAGTTTGTTCCACCACACGTCACAGACGACCTCTCGCTTTTGGCCCGAGCCAATTATTTGGGAATGCTAAAGTAATTTTTTTTTTGGCAATACGAAAAAGGGATGTATCCGCACCTGTAAATATTAGCCATAAAAATGTGTGAAGAGTTCGGCCAAATTCGAAATCTTCTCTTCTTTTACAATGGCATTTTGGCGGTTGGCGCCGGACTGCTTATATTTGCTGCGCTCTCCGGCAGGCTGTGGCTCACGGTTTTGATTCTGGTTGTTTTCGTATTGATCGGTGTAATTAACACGATAGATTGGAAATCTTTAACGAATTATCGGCACGGCTTTCATGTACGTTCAGGTTATCCGGTCAGAACTTCACTGTTGACAACACCATCGGAGAGAGAGGATGAGCTAAATGATGATGATCTAAACGACCCCGACTTCATAAATGACGACAGTGATTCATCGGTTAGTGGCGAATCGACGGCTAGCCGAGTATCTGTAACCTCAGCTAATTCAAAGAATAAGAGTCCGAGTATTTCTAAAGAGAATCAAGGCTCTTCGACCAAAACGCGCAATCCGACAGGAAAATGAGCGGCGGTTGTTTGAGTAGGAAGAGAGTAATACTACTGACGATGGCAAAAATAGGCTAGGCAATTTCTTGTCCGATGGAAAAAAAATGAAAGTACGACGCATTCTTCAGAAGCACTTGCCGCCGAGGGTACATAGGATAGAAGAACTGAAAACGGTTGCTGAGATAGTGATGGACAAACTAAACGTACCGTGGATTACTGACGGGAACATTATTTCTCTTGTGACAACATCCTCTCAAAGCGCATTCGAATTATCGAAATGTCGTTGCCATTAGCTTATACCGATGAATAGCACGTTGTCTGATTTCGTTTACCGATGAATAGCACGTTGTCTGATTTCGTTCGGAGTGCGCTCCGACCATTTACACGACCATCGTACTTTCGCTCATCGCCGTATTAGAGGCCTTGGCGATGTTTAGAACTTACATAAAAAAAATTGTAGGCCGGCGGTCGGCTTCAATCTCCGAAATATGATTATTTTTTTCTACTCGGGTACGAACGCAAATTCATGAATTGCGATTCTATATCATGTACGAACGCAAATTCATGAATTTGCGATCTGGTAAACGTGCACGAACGCAAATTCATGAATTTACGATTGTGCACGATGTACGAACGCAAATTCATGAATTTGCGATCAGGTAACGTGCACGAACGCAAATTCATGAATTTACGATTGTGCACGATGTACGAACGCAAATTCATGAATTTGCGATCAGGTAACGTGCACGAACGCAAATTCATGAATTTGCGATCTGGTAACGTGCACGAACGCAAATTCATGAATTTGCGATTGTGCACGATGTACGAACGCAAATTCATGAATTTGCGATTCTACATGATGTACGAACGCAAATTCATGAATTTGCAATCAGGTAAGATGGTCGCATACTTACATAAAAAATAGCCGACGGTCGGTTTCAATCTATTATTTTTTTTCTTTCCCCAAAGATTTTACCCACGAGACAATGTTAATCTCCCTATATTGTAAATAAAATACAACGAGGAGCAATAGAACCAAGAATATTCCGAATATGCGCGTAATTAATGAAATTCGCATTACCACAAATAGTACAATCAATATAACTGCGGGGATGACAAACATCGTGGGATAAACGCAATTTGTAATAGAAATACCGGCAAATAATCCAGCCTTCTTAACTTGGGTCGGGGGATGCGCCTGGTGTCCGTGGAGGTGTCGCCGCTACCGGCCCCCCCGCCAGCATCCCCACCGTCTGTTACCAGTTGAGCTCGCGATTGTTCCCTCGCTCGTAATGCGTTCAGCAACTGACATATTCGTCGGTAGCGCCATCCGCAGTTGTTGTTGTTGCTGTTGTTGCTGCTGCTGCTGTGTGGTGGTGGTGATGCTGTTACTGCTGCTGATGTTGGTGCTCTTTGCGACTCCATTCTGCACAGCTTTTAAGATTTCAAACAATCGTGAATGAAAAAAATAAGTGGTTTTACCGAGTTAATTTCCTAGGTAAAGATTCCAAATGATGCGCGAAACAAATCAGACGCTGGCTTCTCGCCATCTCTACGTATTTTGGATGAGCTCCTGTATGGCCACCTCCTTGAGTAACCCAATTTAATTAGTACTTTGTAGAATTTGATCCTATTTGCTACGCCACACCAAACTCTGCCTACTAGCTATCAACCACGCCTCTCTTGCAAATTTCATGGATTCAGGTACATTTGATCTTAGAAAAGATATCCAATCTGCTAGTTTAAAGTCATAATCAAAAAGGGGAGTTTGTACATATTTCAAAGCGCATTCCTTGCACCACCCCAAAAAGTCCTTGGCGTGCCAATAGACTCTATTTCTGCGCCTCTGTTCCGCCACGATGTCCGGACGTCCGTCCGGGGCCAGTTTCATTCGAAATGCAAGCGTACACCCGAGGAAGCCCATCGTAATAGAAGACGATTGGCTTAATATTCCCGAATACGAGGAGGGTATAGTCGCTTGGGTGTTCGTTGGGAGCGATTCACCGCCTTTCACTATCCCGAGCCATGTCAAGCTTTGGATAAAGACCAATAGATTCTTTCTGCAGACGGATTTAGGCTCGGAGTGAGGACCATATACGAATCGCTAAATAAAGAAGCTATTCTCGTTGTTACGACTTTGATCGATCGTTTGATTTACTTGAGAAAAAAAAACTGTTCCAGAACGGAAGCGCATGTTACAATGTTCAAGTCATTTACTATTTTAATCTGGACACTTTACCGCACTCGAATGATTGATTAATACACCTAACTCGTTTTATATATAGTCGATTCTGAGATGACTTATAAAATCGTTGTCGAAGCAAGAACACATCCATTCTTGCGAGCACGGCATCGCAATTAGCCTATATTGTGGTGGAATTTCTCTATTTTATGAACTACACCTCGCAATGCTCTTCCCACACATCCATCATTCTTGTGCGACGGGGCGTGATTGTTTGTAAAGCGAAGTGCTGAGACCGGGTTTTGGTGTAGGGATGTGCACGGGATCTGTAACTATCAAGAACGAGAGTGGTCTGTACATACTTGGCATGTCCACTGGCAAAATGAGTTTGATGGGGCAGCGCGAAACGCATCTTTTTATGACGCAGGAAACTCGGCCATTTTTGGATAACCGCTTTCACGTGAATGCTTCTGTAACACATTTCTAAGCACACTACACCCTCTGTAACCCCATCGTACATTACTCTTCCGAATCCAAACTTGACATTAAATTTGCGGTGAAACGATTTATTTTTGCGATACTGATGGAAATGGTCCATTTTATCTTATTACTTTCTTCTTTCTCATGCGAAAAGCATCGATAATAACTGAACGCCGCGAACGCCAGGAATACACCAGCCTTCAACCCGCCCCTCGGTGGCTGCACGAAGGTATCGTAGTCGAAATCGAAGTTGTCCTTGGTATCATCAATGAGGGCGCTGTATGTGAGAGGCTACTACAACCAGGGAGTCGTTTAATGCGCGTAGTACGTGTGCTGAATGTTTGGGGCCACGACCATCACTCGGCTCATTGCCGCGAGTCATTATAACATCAAATTTGTATGAAATGAGTTTTTGAATAAACCATTTTGTAGTGGCATGGGTCCACACACCGAGTAGTCAAAATATTTCGATACTGCGTGTAGTATTCCGGGTATCTCCTTAAATAGAATTTGCCCCTTTTCGTTCACCAGGGTATCATCATAATCCCAAACCACTACTGAGGACGCACGAGGACTTCGAATCTTCGTTGAATGATGGTTTTTAACTTTCTACGAAAATGTTCGGATCATCTATCCTTATGGAATCGACAGTTTGATCAGATAGTTCCTGTGGTACAGATGTACCGATCCCTATTGAAATTGAGTAATGCGACCAAAAGGAACGAGCACCCAAATCTTCAAGTTTTGATATCTCTTACACTCTAGGCCCAACGCTTTCACTGCTACAATTACGGTTGTAACCCAATTGTGTGGAGTTTGTGGAGCGGTGACGTACAAGCAGGTTCCTCTAGCCATGTCCCTTTCGTTTTGGTTGGGATTTTTGACATGTGTAATAGTTACTGTATTGACTTGTATTATTACGCATATAATGTCATTGAATAAAGCGCAAGTCTATGCATCAAATTATCACAGATGGCAAGCACATCGCCGCGAACCGATACAGCTCTCAGACATTCTCATACGACATAAAGTTCGATCCCTTTCCCTGTAACATTGTAATTACCAATCCCTACCAATGCACGGATACCGATTTGAAACCATGCAAACTTGACGACGCATTATCTGCGCCGGTTGTCAAAATCTGATTGCTCGGTGCACGCATTTTGAAACAGATGCTAAAATTGTCGTAGATGGTGAAGTGGTGGGCACTGTTCCAAAAACGATACAACTCAACGACGGGTATTGTTTGGCGACCTACAAGCGTCGTGGACATAGCGAAGGCCAACAAAGAAACGGAATTGAGCCAATTAATTTGCATCTGTAAGAATCCAGGAGCTATAGGAAATACGACTCTTCTGGGAAACTGCTCCACGCCGTTCGTGTGCGACGGTAAAGTTGAAGATATAAATGTGCCGCTTTCTCAGATCAAATGCGTTTGCGGAAGCGGTAGGGTGGCGGCCACCGCCGAGGTATCCCAACTTCCAATCTGCCAGAGAGATTCCGTACAAACTCACGATTATACAAATCACCAATATCCCTCTGATGATTTCGTGGACATTGACAGGTTCAATGCCGACGTGCGGGCCAACGTGAGCGCTTCCAAATTGCGGAATCCATGCACCACATGTCTAATTTCTGGTAAGAGAGTTGACGGAGAATTGGTGGCACGTTCGGATGGGGGATATCAATGCCGATGTACTTCGCCGTCTTGCTTACCCATTCGACGATCGCCTGATGCCCGACTTTTACGCGGTGACATCGGCCCCGATGCCGTAATAAATCTCAAATGGAAAGTAATCAAGATGTTACCTCACATGAGTTCGTCCGATTGGCGAGAATTAACTGCAGTTATACTAAAGACCGACAATGCCGAATTGTTCGAAACGATGGGGTTGACAGAAGACGCTTACGAAATGAATTTGACCAAAAATCAAACAATGTGGCCTAGAATGTATTCAAATGATTTTCACGTCCGATATACCAGCGGTGTGTGGTGTGAAGGTGCCACGTTCACTTACAACTGTTATGTTTCTCCAAACCTCGATCACGACTTGCCTATGACGAACGGATATTCGGTTCCCAACTTTTGGATCAATCGATTGCTCGGCAATTACAAATTAAGATATCTCGAATATGGTTATTGGTGGGTTGCCATCGGGTCGGGTAATGTAAATTGGAATTACGCCAGAGACGTTCGTAACGCAGTAACTTTGAATAATCTTGACGTCGACCCATTTGAATTTCACCCAAGGCTTTGGGATTCCAACGTCATAAATAACAATTTAAGATTCTTATACTCGGCATTCATTTTAATCAATTCTGATGGAGAGAATCCCACTTCTAGCCATTTAAACAACACCACAGTGTATGCGCAAAATGACAATGATTATACTAGTTGGAAAAGCGCTTCACTTAAGCTTAATCCTTAATAAACACACGAACGCGCGAAATGTAACATGTAAAATGCACGAACGCATTTGCGATCAGGTAACATGTACGAACGCAAATTCATGATCAGGTAACATGTACGAACGCAAATTCACGAATTTGCGATTGTGCACGATGTACGAACGCAAATTCATGAATTTGCGATTGTGCACGATGTACGAACGCAAATTCATGAATTTGCGATCAGGTAACATGTACGAACGCAAATTCACGAATTTGCGATTGTGCACGATGTACGAACGCAAATTCATGAATTTGCGATCAGGTAACATGTACGAACGCAAATTCACGAATTTGCTATTTTACATGATGTACGAACGCAAATTCACGAATTTGCGATTTTACATGATGTACGAACGCAAATTCACGAATTTGCGATTGTGCACGGTGCACGAACGCAAACTGCGCTCACCGCATTGCGTTGTGCTATACACAACTACCTTCCTCAAGAGCCGAAGATTAATGCGGTGGGAAAAGGAGATGATGAAGAAGGATCTGAAATGCATCCCGAAATCGTTCTGGTGTGGGCTGTGATTGTGGCAAATTTGCTGGTAATATTCTCTGTTTTAGTTCAAACGTACCAAACTCGAAGTAATTGGAGTGGAAACGCCATAAATAACGCTTCTTATTACTCTAGATTCGCGCCTTGTTATTTCGAAGTTTATGACAAAAGTATCGATGCCAAATGCGACCGTTTGATAAACGTTCGGCCGTTCGGTTGGTGGATATGGGCCAAGAGCGGCATGGTGATAGTTTTAAACCAATCTACAGAGGCGTGTCCCGTAGGCTTTACACCAGCAGTCTTAGTGCCAAAGTCAAACCCCGGAAATAAGACGAATGCATTTCGAGCAACCTGCGTTAATATGACTCTAACAGATATTTTAGATTCATACCGCGATGTTAAAGCTGTCAAGGTACAATATAACATAGAAGATCTACAATCTCAAACTGGTAAATTCACGATACTGGACGCGTTGAATTTTCTATTCCAACACTATATTACCCAAGATAGCGAATCGGACGTCGAAGAACTTCGACTTGATACAGATCCAAACCACGCAATACGCCTCGTGAACCAATGTGGAGCCGCCAACTCGAATCCGCTACTTGCACGAAATTTCCATAAAGCAATTGATTACGCACTACCACCGTCCGTACTGCGATCCTTGATAGCTTCTACGACAAAAGCTCTCCGAAAATAATGGAATCAAGTAATTGGTGTCTTACGGTCTACGACCCATCAGGCCCTCACCCTTGTCCAATATTCAGAAGCACATATCAGTCGGCTGGCGTTGACATCGGGGCATGCGTGACCATCAATTGTGGAAAGGACAGAGTTCATCTCGTACCGACCAACCTGAAAATAATAGGACTCGATAAAAATCAAGCTGCCATGATTTTTCCCAAAAGTTCCGGTGTAGACGAATTCGATATTATAACCGGCGTTATAGATGCAGACTACGATGGTGCCATCTCAATACGGATACGAGCCTACAAAGACGTGACGATCAAAGCCGGGAAATCCCCATTGCCCAGATTGTCGTCCTCAACTACGATAACCCCTACGTGGGACTTTTGAAGAGAGGAAAGCGTGGATTGGGACAAGCAACAGCAAATGTTCTCGCTAGCGGAATACAATAATGTATAAAATATACCAACCATCTATTTTATGAAGAACACACAAAGATGTGGCCGTGTGACAAATTTTTGTTTTGGGCCTTTACCTTCTATCTTTTGATTTCAACCTCCGTTACAATTACATCGATGGTGTTGCAAGATCAAGATTTTGTTAGAATAATGGTAATTGTCAGCGGTGTGACCATCAACTTGGGAACACTTATCCAGGTGGTAACAATGTGGCTCAAAAGAGACATCAACCTGTCACATCTTTATATTACGGGCTTGGTTATCGGATGTTGTCAACTTCTCTCTCTTCAAGTCTTTATTCTGGTAAATTCTCCTGATGGAGACACAATGACCAGCACCGTAATTTCCACAGCGTGTAGTCTTGCGTGCGCAGCATTGCTGTTATTGACGTTAACATGTCAAAGACGAAAGGGAAGAAAAGAAAAATGTCTCATTTTCGTGGAGGGAACGAGTGGTATAGGCAAGACGACGGTATCCGATGCCAGCATAGACTTCACCAGAATGTGTCAAATATTCCCCGCGTATAAAGACAAGGAATCCAGTACGGCGTTTGCCAGCGCATATACTCTAGATACGATGCTACTACTAATCGAATACGCCGTTAAATTAGGCAAAAGATCACATCATGTTGTTATGGACAGAAGTCCGCTGTCTCAAATCTTGTACGGGCTATTATTTTCTTGTGATGGGGGAAATGCGAGCCCCGGAAAATTCATGGCTGACTTCACCGAAAAATTCGATGTACTCGCACCTCGTCTGATAAAGGTCTACAAAAATATGATAAGCTCATTCAATGAACTAGGATACGACTCTGTCCGCATCGTGTGGGCAATTGCTGCTGATGTTGAAAACACGGTGCGCGTGTTAACCAAGCGCAACGGATTTGAAGTAGGTCTGAACTGCCGCAACTATGTAATTAATCAGAATTACGCTTTTAAGAAAATGGCACATCTCTTAGATAATGAGTTACTTCAATGCCACACGTTTATAACAAGACGTCAACTATTTAGACGCGAACTTTTAAGTGATATATTAAATGGTGATGTATTTTGAAGATCAAAGATGGATACAGTTTTTCTCTCAACTCGTGAGTTTGAAGATCAAAGATGGCTACAGTTTTCTCTAATTTTTGATATCAACTCGTGAGTAAATTCGCTTGTAGATTTTTTTTCTTGTACGTAGCGTGTGGATTTCCAACACGGTGCGCCGTCCGCAACCCAGGACAAAAAACCCCTAGGATCAACATCGATGCATATACACGGGTAATTGACTAGGTAAGGAACTTTTATACCAGAAGAATAATTGCATGACCACACCAGAGCCTCGATGTAATCTACAAAGTTCTCCGTTGAATTATATTGAGGGGCGGTTCGTTGCGGCCACCGTATTCCCTGTGCGTTAAACGCTATTGTCGAAACTATGTCGTACAAAATTTGCACCACGTCAGAAAAGTACACTCTACCATCCTTGAGCGCATCGTCAGGTACTTCGGTCGATAGTTCCAACAGTCTAGTAACCATGCTCAACGTTTAAAATGGGCGGAGTAAAATCAGAGCCCGCACAGAAGCAAATAATTCTAAACAGTACGGGTGCCGCGCCGATTTGCTCCGCTAGCGATCCCAAGGATATGCATTCGTCTGTTTTCCATCTTTGCATGAAATAGCAATTCTTCAACCCGTAACCAGAAACAATGACATCTGTATCATCACTAAAGATGATGTTTATTTCATCAACGCCACTGCTGTGTCTAGCCATTTCAACACACGCCATTTCCGCCTCACCTTCCAACAATTGCACCACTTGGGCAGAAGGGTAGAAATTCGCTAATCAAACTCTTCACCCACTCGAGGGCGGATTTTGTATCCAAATCGAATCTATTCCTCTGATACGAAGTATGGTATTTCGCTCCGGGCCTTTGTCCGTCGAAATATAGCTTTACGTTCAGGATCTGGTTCTCTTTGAGTAGACCGAAAAGTTCACCTACTATGCTTTCTATCACGCACACCGCAGTTCGCGCAACAGCAAGAGGCTCGTATTCTCCCCCGTCCAATAGCCGATTCTTTTCGATTTTGCCGCTGTAGAGTACAAGATTAACGTCGACCAGAAGATTGATGCGGTTTACGTGTTCTGTCATCATCGCGACTTCTACAGGTACCGTGTATGAGTTTGGGATTCTCATTTGGCGTAGCGCCATTTTAAGGCTTTTTATACCCATGGAGGACTATTGTTGCTCTTGTGATTGTACCACTCTGCCGCCTTCCACCGTTCGTGGATTCATAGATTTAGCCACAAACGATTCTGTCAGACGTTGTCTTTTGACAGCATACATTCTGTATAGTGAATCGAGACACTTCTTCTCGCCATCGTGCGCAGGACTTGAAAAAGAAAAGGTTACTTTTATAGATCTTGGAAGCAAAATTCAATTCGTACGTAGTTTAAACGATACTGATATTTCGATTGGGCGTTTTGGAATCTTCCGATACGACGACGATGGTTCAGTTTCAAAATTTATTTTAAGTATCGACAGGGAATGCGCTTTTGAATTTTGCAACTTTGTGAAAAAGCACATCTGCGTGGATATTTTCGACTACGAGATCGACGAAGCGCGGAAGTACATCAGAGATCACTAAGTCATCATCGGCAGAATAATGTTCTCTCGGTCGTGAAGGCCGGTAGAAGAAGATCGGCGGAGAATCTCGTGTAACCGGGAGGCAAATTTTCATCATCGGAAAATGTTTTTATGGCCGTCAAAGTAAGCGGAGTTCCAAACGTGCCGCCGTTTGCTAGATGAAACAGAGGATTCGATTCTGTTGAATTTATGATTTTGAATTGTCGATCGTCCAAGTCCAGAGCCACGTAAGGTATAATTGTATCGTAATTGTTGGCGTTGGAATAAATCGATGGTGGAGCGTAAAAGAATAATGCCAAATAGAATAGCGGCAACTTATCCATGGGATAATCTACGTAACCACCACCGGCAACTTCGGATGTCAGCATTCTCAAATTAACGTTCCTCCACTTGCGCCGCAGACGTGCCCCCGTATCTCTCTCGAATCTCCTGTAAGCGGCACCTGCTCCACACGACTCGTCGTCCAGGGCAAGAGAATTATTGCTGAGTACAGATATCAATATCTGTGCAATACTGACTCTATTGTTGTAATTTGCAGCGGGTATTTGACTGGCAAATTCGGTAACTTGTCGTTCCAACGCGTCGGTATCGAGGCATAATCCAGAATCCGCTGTTACTTGGTTGGTGGACTGGCGCGTTCCCGTAGCGTCTATAAACTGGTATGGGAAGAACATGAGTCTGGTTATACTGCGTGTCATTACTTGTCTTCTAAGACGCTTCTCGCCCGAACTGGGCGATGAAACGAAATCGTCGATTACGCACATTCCAAAAATGAGATTGGCATGTCTTCCACACAGAATCCCGAAGGGTAGATCTTGACTACAGCCTCCTAACGGCCGAAAAATACAATTTTCTGCCATCGTGTCAAGTGACTACCATTTCTCAACGTGGCAAAAATTTTGCTAGGCTATCGTTTGTTCTTCCAGACCCCGAGTAGCGTCTTGGGTGGCTCGATATTTCATCCATTCGATTTTACTCCGGGCATCCATTTCTCTGAACGAATTCACTATCGAGATTAGGAGTTTGTTTCGGAGTGATAATTGCCAAAGCCTAGTGTTCGATGTAATTCCTGCAATGCCCCCCGGTAGTAATTTTACATCGCCCGCATATACGATTGTTACTACTTCGTCCTCTAATCTGAGATAATAGCGGAAAGGATTTTCATCGCCCACCAAATTTTTGACGTGTATCAATATCACGCCGACCAATCCGCGTATCCATTCTGGCCAACAAATTGGTGGACCCGCGCAGTACCAACTTGTAAAAACCATCGGGCAGGTTGAGGTGTTCATTTTCTCTTTTTGTTCTTATATTCTTTCGAAGATAATTGGGTGACTACACAAATAGCGATCGCACGTAAATCTCAAAAACTTTCGCGCGATGTCTAACCTGCATGAATTTGCCGCCACGAAGCGTCCATTTTCGGATGACGATGATGATGATAGTGGTAGCAACGAGCCACCCGCCCGCCTTGCAAAATTGGAAGAAGAATCAAACAAAATCCACTCTCTGAGTGAGTTATGTGTAATCCCCGCAGAACGCGATAATAAAATTAAATTGGATTTAAATGTCGAGAACGAATTTGTAGAATTGATGGGGGAGGATTTGAAAAAGTTTTCTGAAACGGGAACAAAATTGATGAAGGACCAATTATCGGAAGAAGAGAAAAACCTTTATTTCACGGGTATGTATCAAGGTTTAACGGAATGTTTGATGAAAAAAATACCGGGCGGTACGGAGACCACACGATTCAAATTTTGTGAATCTCTCTTGTTCTTGCTATCAGTGTTGGGGCTAGGCGCATTGAAGAGATTGAATGAGCTTTCCATTGCATTTTCTGGCGGCGTAAGTCTGAAAATGTCTTCGTTGGAAAAATTACGCCGCACTCTTTTGAGTAGAGATGGTGCGAATTCCAAACAAAATCCACCAGCCGCGTCTGCTCAAAATAGCATTTGCGGGGAATTGTGGCCTAACGTGGCGCCATTCTTCAACCTCGGTTCACACATCCCGAACGTGGCCTTCGCAGAGGATACTCGCATAGAAGAATTACGCTTTCGAGCGGGCGATAAAAATACTACTGATAAACCACAGGGAGATAAAGTTCACGTTACCTTCACGCATCCGATAATACTGAGAGTTAGCGAATTCAAAATGAACTATGGATTTGCGGGGCTTCGTCTTTCCGAAGATGATGTTAAAAAAATAAAATTCGCTCTCGTACCGCAATTGAAATTCAAAGGAGGATCGCCAGCAGCCCTAGAAATATCAGTCTGCAGGAATAAAGATGCTGTTCCTTATTCTGGTTATTCGCTGAATTCTTCGAAACTTGTAAATCCGACCTTCATGGTCGCTAGCGAAGGGACATTAACTTTAGATCAAAATGTAACCAGGATTAGACTTTACTGCAATAAAATTACCGGATTTCCACAGACCAATATAGGTTCTGTGGCGATTCCGCGCCTCGTATCATTCGGAACCCCCAACGATGGACGAACCTACGATCGAGCGATTGATGCAGAAGTTTAAGAACTTTCTATACATCTCCTAACGCTCGTGCACGTGAAGATGTGCCAAATGGATAGGATTGACAGTACCCCGACCATTATCGTGGCCACGACGACGAGGCCGCCTATCATTTTTTCTTTTTTGGCGGTAATAGTTGCGTCAGTGCTGTTCGCATTCCACATGTAATTGTAGATACACGTAGCAATCAATATGATGAACGTTATTACGGCAATCACCAGAATGATGGTCGCGGTAAGGGTCAATGTTGGCCCCAGGTTGACGCATGCCGGGGTCAAACGATTAAGAGCACGCGCGGTTGCCATATTTCACAAAGAATATCAGCGTATATTCTGCATACGCAAACATCCATGCTTTATCCTACGTTATTACCACGTTCGCCGCAACTTGGGGCTTCGTGATGATCACCGGAATTATTCAGCAATTCACATAATAGCATTTCGACTGACCGACAACATGTCGCAAAAGACATGTCCTGGTCCAATAGTATTTGCAAGAAAGTCATATTTTGCTCAAGCGCATTATTGAACGCCTTCAATACATCTTGCGGAGTGAATCGATGTAGGAAAAGCGAGATATTTGGTTCTCGTCGTGCTCGTTTACCACTTCGACGAAGTCGGGTCCTATACACAAAAAGTGTGGAAATAAATCGCAAGATCGAAGTTCACATTTGGACATTAGAAACCGCTTAATTTTTTCTTCATATATCGGTACTGAGCACCTCAATAGCACAATCACCATGAGTATGAGAGTTTCGACTGCGGTCAGATGTTGCCACAAACTACCCTCCTTTTCACCGCACATCAGATCGTGTGCCGTAGGTACTCTGTCAGATGTGGATGGACTATTTCACATCGTATACTTTCGGGATACACCGCAAGTCCCTTTAGAACCCTCCGTCATAACCGCAAAAGACGATCGTGGCCACGTGATAGGTGCTGCCGAATTAATCTTAAACAATCCCGCATCGTCGATAATGGACATGAATGTGGAAAGTCGGTGGGTCGATATCGTGGGACTCGTTGTGGACATTATCACGTATGGATCTATGCTTTCTGGCCAACATAAAATATTGTTGCAGCTTGCAGATTCCAAACGGTTTTTAGACACGTCGGCGTTTCTGGCCTGGCAGATAGCGTCACCCAACGTTCCCGTACCGAGGCTGGTCGTACTGTATTCCTTCTTGACTCGAAGTTGCTCAACCAAAATCAGACTGAAGCGACAGCTTGGGCTGACGTTGAATGCAGTCATCACCTTCCTATCCACAGATAGTGCGCGGGGCGCAAAATATTCGCCATGTGGACAGGGTTGCCGTTTTAAAAAGAAGGCTAAAAGATTCGAGTTTACAAACGAACGTCAAGTTCACAGTGCCATTTGTCAATTTTTTGACAGCTTCGGCCTATCGATTTTGAACTTTGATCCAAATCATCAAGGACTTAGATCTGCAACTCAAATATTCGCCCAACTCTTGTCCTGAAATGAAGCTCTTATCGTGCGCCGACATTGAAAACGATATGAAAAATGGTAGCCGAACGGTGGCCTTGGATGTTGAGCGCAGAACGAGAATGCGTTTTTTCACTTTGTATTCGGCGACTTGGACGAATTATCCACGGTCCGTTGGAATGCTAAGCGACCCAAAGTTCTGAGTGATCGTCTGGATGTAGAGTTATTGGGAAGAGTGGCTACATCTCTTTTCACGGTTCACAAACACATCATCGTACTTTACGCGACGCCGGCGACGATAACATCTATTCGTCAAGAAATAGATGAATCTGCTGTACTCGTCTGTACAGCAATAAATGTGCTACAAGATGAGGGGGCGCTCGAACGAAAACGAGGCGAGTTTTGATGAAGGTCCCAACGACGACATTTTGCTTTTAGATGTGCAACATGATGAAAACCGACTCAGATTGCGAGGTCTAACTAATAGAAATAAGATCGTCAACCGAACACCCAACATTTCGCCTTCCATATTTATCTGGATAGAATCGCCCCCTCATCTAGAAATAATCAGACATTTTGAACATATGGACAGAGCGCGGGAAATAAAACGTCACGCACGATTGGATGCCAAAGTTTTGCGCCTCGGAAGCGAGTGCCCCGAAAAGTGGTTATGCTTCGAAATACCTTGTGTAAATTGGCAGAGTAGCAAATCTTTTTGGCATCGATTGAATGGTCCGGCCGGATTCAACAGATTCATCGTAACAGCTGGAGTTATCAGCTTAGCCGTACATCTCGCGCTCGTTAATATGAGTAGAGGAAACGGCTGGGCCAGCGTGGGATATTGTTTGAACACGCAAGACGTTGCACCTTCCACCCGCATCGAGACACGGGGATTGCGGTAAACTGTCAAAATTAGCTGTTTGGGCCCTCGATGTGGAAACGGTGGCATCCGCCCCGACAAGGTTGCCCACGGGAGAATATAAAAATGACATCCTGTTTACGATAGCCATCGTCGGCCCCGATGTTGTCCATTCGTTTATATATGCGCCGGGAAATGTTCGAGAAAAAGATCTGACGCACTCCGTCGATTACCGTAAACAATTCGGAAGAAGTCGAAGTATAAAAATATTCAACAGCGAGAAGAATCTTCTCGAGTCCGTACTCGATGTGTTTGATGAAATCACAAAAGAAAAGGCGTGTGTGATGTTGGGCTACAACTCGATGAGATACGATTGGCCATTCTTGATTAGACGATGTGTCTATCTTGGATTGTCGAGGGGCGCATTTATTTTCCAGACAAAATGGGGTATATACGTACGGAGATCAGATGATTTCCATCGACGTCTACCTTTTAGTTGCAAAGTTTATGCAAGGGGAACTCACCAGCTATAAGCTCGATGACGTAGCCAAGGAATGCCTGAAGCACGACGAGCGGGAAAATACAAATGGACCCGGTGAAATTCAGGTTTATATTCAAAGATATAGCTCGAGGAATAATTCCAGAAGATTGTCATTGGCAAGAACACGACATAAGTCTACGTCGGGCGCTCCATTACAACGACATTGATGCGTTGCTCGTAGTGAAGCTTTGGACAGCCTTACAATATTCTGATTTGATAGAGACCGTAAGCAGGGACCATTGCTTGTCCGCAGAAAGAATCCAAGCCACAAAAATATCTGAATACATGGGCGCTAAATTATTAAAAGATGCGCTTCTCGTAAGCAATCTCGTACTTTGCAAAAGTCCGAGCACACTGAATATTCGCACAGATGGAGGAGGTGTCCTGTTGGGCAAGGCCGACTCTGTTTTGCGTGGTGGAATGAAAAATACCTTTGCCGGGGGATTCAATTATAGCGATGGAAAAGATTTACACAAGTCTGTGGTGGTTGCTGATTACGCATATTATTATCCCGCGCTGATCCAGTGTCTCAATTTGAGTCACGAAACTACTTTGATAGTACCAGGCAAAATTGCGGGGGATAATAATGGCATGTTCCCCTTCAAAATACAGGTCCTTTGTGTACACCAACGCATTCGGAAACGTCATCGAAAATGCCCCCATGCGATGCTGGCGACGCCAAGATAATAGAAGCGAGAGGATATATAAATGGTAGGTCACCAAATGCTACCGAGCTGTTTTCTGCAGAGGAAGCCGCCAATCATGAAAAAATTATTTTGCTAAATAAGCAAGAACATGGAATTTTTGAGCCAACTGATGCTTCGGCAAAATAATTTACGAAACAAATGCAAAATATCTAGAAAGAATTTAGAAACCACACTCGAATTGATATCGGCCGAAAAAATAAGACGCCAAGATACACAATTCTTGGAGGAAGAAGACGAAGAGGAAGCCTACGGTTCTAGCGAAGATGATGAAATACTCGACGGAGAAGAAAATTATTCCCCATGGTTGGCTCCACAAGTCACCGATGTGCATTTGGCAATGGTTTCAAACAGAATCAAATCACTGCCTCCTCGAATTTTGAAAAAAATTGACCGATTCGCAATTGAAAAACTACGAGGATCAAGCTTTGGGAGAAAATGCACGTCTATTTTCGCAGCACCGCAACAGAAAAACTAGAAAATTCTAGTATATACGGCCTGTTGGGTAGTAAGTCATCTCCCTTGTTCGGATTGAACGTAGCGGCCGCCGCCACGATGTTTGGAAGACGATACATTATAGAAACGGCAAAAGAAGCCACTCTTCGCGGTTACACGCCCATTCTAATAGATTACAGACTCCGTCTTTATGTCGCCGGGCCCATCGAGTGAGCCGCACCAGAATGTTGGGGACGCCATCGCCCTAAAAGTACCGGGCCTTGTATTAAATTATAAATTGTACGATAAAGTGTTGGTGATTAGAAAAAAAATATACATGGCAAAAGTGGGTGAGAAATTTATAAGTCGAGGAATAAATAAAAACGGTCCCGAATTGTGGAGCAATGTCCTACAGTCAGTCTTTGATGCCGTTACCTCCGATGCCGGTAACATGTCCCTTCCTGCCGTCAGAAATAACCTATTTGACATGTACACCAAGACATACGAGTTGGCATTCAAAGATCCAACCCTACTACTATGCCAACAAAAAACACGATTTCGGGAAGAATATTGTTCCATGACGCCCACCGCATCTCTTCTTGCGTATTTGAATGAAAAGTATGGTATCGAAGACACAAACAGAGTGGTCAAGTATTATCATAAATTTGTAGGTAATCCTAACAAGACTGTGTTTGCCCCCGACTTTGAGCTCGATACTGATCGGTCAAAATGGAACTTGTTCAAATTCTACGGCAAGATCGAAAAGCCCCTTTATCAACTGTACTCGTACGCGACATATTTGGAAGCTAAAATGTCTAGTGGAATACCTCTCGTTCTTTCGGTGAAACAATTTAGGGCGGCAAAATCTAGGTGCATTTCTCGATGCGAGGGAAGGTGTTTGTGTCGGTCAGAGCAAGTCCTTGGGTCAATTAATTAATGGTTGCATTTTTGACATAATTGGATAATAATGTGTCTTGTGATGTAATTTCGTTTTAATTTTTGCTCTACCCGGCGATTGTCGTGCTTTATATCTGAGCGTCGTAGATATCGATTTGTGTCCCAATGCACGCTGTGCCAAGTTAAGGCTGCCCGTTTCTTGACTCAGGCGTGATGCGACGTAGTATCTGATCCAATGTAAGCCGAATCCCAGAGGGGGTACGCGAGAAAATAGATAAACGTACAGTTGCCGGAATCTGTAATGTAGCGTTGCCGGTACAACGTCCCACACCACGCCATCTCTAAATTCCTCCGGGAATTGTCGCTACTTTGTATTTACTCAATAAGAAATTCACAAACTCTTCCAAGCGTGCATGATAAACGGGAAACCAATCTTCTGAATATTTTCTGGTTAACGTTACAGCTGTTTTTTTCATAGAAAGAGCCACCAGGTACGGAATAATTTATTCTTGCCACCTCGCTAACACGCAACTGGGTTAGCGCGCAGAAATAAAGTGGTTCCAATCGCGCGTCGTTCGTGGCATTCGCTTGTAAATAACTCACGATCCTATCCATATCTGAAAAATCGGGAGTCGTTTGGTGTGCTGGCCTGACCGCGTCGAACATCACCGAGTCGATGACGATCGACGTGCCTTCGAATAGCTTAGTTTGCGTTTTTGAGGGCCTTAAAAATTAATTTTGCAGATGCGGCTCTGGTATTTCTTCGGTTGCACAGCCAACGCAGAAATATTTTGGCTCGCACATTCGGATCGGGGAAATCCCATAAATTCAACACACCGATAGCTTTGAGCACGTATCTGGGTATCTTGTACGGCATTATCACACTACAGTTAAATTTACACCAGATTCTCCGAAGCACCTTTCGTTTAACGTCGTAGTCGTCGTGGCGGCATTGGATCGTGAAGCGAGCGGCCAGGGTAGAGATGTGATGGATATATTTCTCACTTTCACGTACGCCGACAGGGGGTTGTGGATATGAGCGTAAAGGTTTCTATCTATTACGAGCGAAGAGACCGCCAACCCTTGCAATATTAGCTTCAGACTGTCAACCGGTAGGAATTTACCAACAGTTAGCATTACCTCTCCCGGAGATGCAGTTGCGCGTATTATGTTTTGCAACGACAACTGTAGCAGCGGTGTATTGTTGGTTTCTGAAATGCTCAGTTGTTGCAGTCTGTATACTAGCATGGACGATTTGTCTCCGCTCGAGGGTACGGTCGATATAGCCGGAATTCCGGCCTGTCTGACGGCCGGGTTGATCATGAGAATGAGGCCATCATCTTCTGGAGCGGGGGCGTATGTAACGGGCATGAATTCTCGCATTATGATTTCGTCGGCCTCGCTACGCACCCACGCCACCCAGCCATCGACCTTGCGCTCGTCCGCGGGAGTCAGAATTACGTTAAATGCGTCGGTGAAAAATCGGACCATCCCTACGAACTCGTTCCAATACCCTCTCTATTTCGGCAGCCATGTTGCTGCTTCAACGAGAGCAAACGGTCGGTGCAGATACTTTCTGGTGCAAACTTCGGAATATATCGCGTTTTCTATAGCAAATCTTCCGTTTTTTCGCGCAAAACATTAAGATCAATGTCAAGACAGTGACGATTATCAACATATCGATCCACATTTAATACCTGCGCCTTCGGCGGCGCCGGGTTCGCCTGTTTCGACGCGCTCGTCCGTTTGATTGAGAGCGGGACCTGGATCGTGATCTCGAGCGGGAACGCGAGCGGGGAGCGGGAGCGGGAGCGAGACCGTTTTCGACGGTTGGTGGATCGCGAACGCGATCTTGATCTAGAATAAGATCTAGATCTACAAGTTCTACTTCCACCTCCCCCACTCCGACGAGGATCCAATTCTCTGTCCCCATCCATTTTGACAGTCTTAATAAAATAGAAAGAATAAAGTGTAACAAACAACATCTTTATTAACCGAATAAATTGTGTACAATCATGAATTTACATATTTTACCACGCCGCACAATAAACACTTGACCACGAGGGTGGGGCATTTCATCTCCAGCTCTGGTCTGAACGAAATTGTCCTTTTTACGATCATCCCAGCGGTGCAAACATTTGGCCGTTTCCTCGACCAAAAGATGTGGGTCGGCTTCTTGTAATAGCGCAGCATCGAAATCGGGGGATATTCCGAAGGGTTGAATCCCAGTTGGTGTTTGAAGTACAATTTGAACACCGTCCAATAAATTGAACTCGTCCATCCACGACCCGCGTGATTTTATCTTGCAGAGTTTCGAGACGTGGATCGGAATCTTCTTTCCGGGCAGAGAGGCGGAGGGTTTTGCGCCGATCAAATTCTTAGTAGAAACCTCCATAGTTTGAACGTATCGGTAAATTGCAGCGGATATGAACCTGACGGATCGGCAAATTGAACTTTTATACCGGCATCGGATCGATAAGCGCTAAAGATATTGCCGAGATAAAGCATGATATTAATCGCGATAAAAAATAACAAGACGGCAGCCAAGATAAAATTAGCCAACACCGCAGCCATTATGACCTCACGAAGAGAAAATTTGGTAGCGATGTATATGCTTGGAGCCTTTACCATTAGAGATCCGTACGTGGATAATCTCGATAGTTCGTTCATGGTCGAGCCGAATTATAGAAGACTGGCTCAACTCGGATTGGACATCTTGGTGACGGAGGGGATTCCACGCTTGGTGCGCACCACCGGCATTCGCTTCGGTTCGTTTGTTTTGTATAGAAAAAAATACGTGCAATTGGGAGTTTTTGAGCATCTCGATCCGAAAGAGCTGCAATTTGGTGAAGGAATTTCACCTCATGCTACCCATTGATTCTCGGAGGGGTCGAAACCGAATAGATGTTCTTGACCATTAAAGATCGAAGATATGAGCTCAGTTTCTTTTTCGAACACGTATCTATTGCACCTGATCGGTATGCTGTTCTTCAACAATATCGCTTCTTTCGCCCCAGTGGATTCGACCACCGACCAGGACCTATATCTAAACTGTGCCAGGTCACCTACCAATGTTTCCGTTATCGGCGAGCTCTGGGTGGTGCTTCCCGTCGACAATTGAACAATGATCTGTCTCAGCACAAAGTTGCTGCCCGTCGTCTTGGGGATGGTAATGGTCTCCGCAGTGGTGGGCTCAAAATGAGGTGACCACACTACACTTACAGAATCCGTTCCGTAATTTCTGAGTGCCAAGTTGCCTATGATTACGTTCTGCGAAACATCGATAATTATTCTCTCGCGCACATCTACTTCTCCCAAAAGTTGGCGTATCTTATACTCATTATAAGCCACGCCAAAGGTTCTGTCGTCTGCGGAAAACGTACGATTTTCCCCCGCGCAGGGAAAATTACTTGCGTTGTCGTCGTCGTGCTAGGTATTTTCATCAAGCTATCCGCATTTTCCTCCAACACTATGAATCCGGGTTGTAGAGTTGCGGTGGGTGAAAACGAAGAGTTGGGGCGGGTGATGGCTCGCCCACTGCACCCAATATGCAGCGTAATCGTTCACCGTCTGATCGGGTTCGTAAAAAGCTATGTTGGTCTTTTGAGTCCTCATGGAAAATCGGTAGTCGCTGCCATTCACACGTATGAAACCTATTAGGGGCATTACCTCAACACCGTTTCGGGCGTTTGCCGATAGGGGTGAGATCAGCGAACGCTCTCTGCCCAGCAGACCAACTGCGCCGATCGCAAGTGTCGGATGTGAAATTATTGATAATATTTTAGTCCAAGTTACAGTTGGATTGTTTGGAAAAACCCTCCGGGTCGAAAGGGAACAAATATCGTGTCAAATTTCCCGTTATGGTATTTAAGTAACCGAAGAGTACAGCGCCAGAGTGGTACATATAACTAAAGTCCATATGAAGGCCATCCTCGGAAGGTGTGGTTCGAATGGGTAATCCGGCCTCTTTTGTTACCGTCTTGTAGCTATCGCTTTCGACCGCTTCAGCAGAGTCACCCATGAAATAGTGCGCTAATATCCACGGCCCCGCCATGTAAATTGAATTCGCCCCTGTTCGCGTCCAACCGATAGATAAAGAAGGGTTCGTTATTATAATATTTATAACGTCGATAGCCTTTAAGCGCGCCGCGTTGTCCATGTATTTGCGTCTGACCAAAAGGTAATAGGCTATTAAATATGGCACGGAAACAGAGAATTGATACCAATTAGTCCCCCACGGAAACACGTTCGGGGCGAGAGGTAACAAAGTGGATATTTTCGCATGTAATCTTGTAATGAAGTCTTCGACTACCGAAACGGCCCGTGGCCGGTCTGCGTGATCTGGATTATGCACCGCGAACCATGCCGCCTGCACAAGAGCCGCTGTCATGTCACCCAACACGTTCGTATTTGTATCCCAGGTGCTGAACACACCCGTTGTTTGTAGCGGGCAGAAGCGTGTAGTTTTGGACATTTGCCGATAGCGCACTAGATGTCGGGCAGCTGGCTCTCGCCTCAGCCAATCGCAAGCGAGATTTATACGTGGCGAGATCGTCGGGATCCGCTTCTATTACCGCAAGAGGAGGTGCCACGGGAATGCTACTGTCGTCTGTTCCGCCCTCGTCAACGCCGCTTTCGTTTGGATCGTAGTCATCCTCGTGTATCTTTTGATCATAAACTGCCACAAGCACAACGACCGCCAAAATGACTATGGCCGCTATCAGAATGCCAACAAAGAAATAAGTCGGGTACATGTTTCGTCTGAGAGGGGCGGAGCGAGTAAGATAAGATATGTCACATGGCAAATGTGGCACGTTAAAAGCATCTATTCGACCAACACGCCCAAGTAATATGA
>NW_026963027.1:2500-23272 GCF_032445375.1 Bacillus rossius redtenbacheri
ATTAATTTTCCTAGGGAGTAGGCGAGGCCAAACTTCCAAGGCTTTCACTGGCGAATATATCGCGCTCTTAGAAACTCGCATGGTACTTGGCGAGTGGATTTCAAATTATATGATCGGTGCCCACATTCGGGCGCGGCCCACTGCGGGAGCAGACCGTTGGCCCGTGGGCTCGCTGTGAACTAATTTGCCCACTGGTCCGAAAAGTATTCATTTCTAAACACCTTTGGCCAGGGCTGAAGACCGCGACTAACCCCTTTGAAACTTGTCTCTCAGGGAGCTGCGATCCATCAAACATTTCATTGTTAACAGAGGGGAACCATTACTTGGTTAAGACGATAGGACACGCGTTCCCCACCATTTCGCATCCAATCGAATTGCCGCACAAGAGCTCGTTACCTGAGAAAGGTATAGCATTGGCTCGCAGCTAGTGTATTGCAGTTCAGACAGATAGGCCACTTTAGATAGTTCTTAGTGTTCACAGTTATCACCAAGACTAGACCCATATGGATTTAATTCTTCAAGGAGCAGCGGTCCACCAATAAGAGAGATGAAGACATGTTTTCGGATGGCCACAACGCCCCCTCGCCACCCAAATGTGCATGTTTTAAGTGTACATTGGGAGTCGACGGAACATCGGGAGTCCGCTTGCTTTCTCCGGATCAGCTGCCACCCCCCTGATCTACCAGATAGACAAGAACATGTCTTCTCCACCAATCTCATCCACCGAAGCTCCGATCATGGCTTCTTCTACCTTTATACTGATATACCCCCACGGAGCAACATGCGGGCAAGGGAACTCTTGCTAACCTTCAGTAAAGCAGGTATCTCTTATAGATGGTGACTGCACCTTGGCCAGGATTGAAGACCGCGACTAACCCCTTTGAAACTTGTCTCTCAGGGAGCTGCGATCCATCAAACATTTCATTGTTAACAGAGGGGAACCATTACTTGGTTAAGACGATAGGACACGCGTTCCCCACCATTTCGCATCCAATCGAATTGCCGCACAAGAGCTCGTTACCTAAGAAAGGTATAGCATTGGCTCGCAGCTAGTGTATTGCAGTTCAGACAGATAGGCCACTTTAGATAGTTCTTAGTGTTCACAGTTATCACCAAGACTAGACCCATATGGAATTAATTCTTCAAGGAGCAGCGGTCCACCAATAAGAGAGATGAAGACATGTTTTCGGATGGCCACAACGCCCCCTCGCCACCCAAATGTGCATGTTTCAAGTGTACATTGGGAGTCGACGGAACATCGGGAGTCCGCTTGCTTTCTCCGGATCAGCTGCCACCCCCCTGATCTACCAGATAGACAAGAACATGTCTTCTCCGCCAATCTCATCCACCGAAGCTCCGATCATGGCTTCTTCTACCTTTATACTGATATACCCCCACGGAGCAACATGCGGGCAAGGGAACTCTTGCTACCCTTCAGTAAAGCAGGTATCTCTTATAGATGGTGACTGCACCTTGGCCAGGATTGAAGACCGCGACTAACCCCTTTGAAACTTGTCTCTCAGGGAGCTGCGATCCATCAAACATTTCATTGTTAACAGAGGGGAACCATTACTTGGTTAAGACGACCGGACACGCGTTCCCCACCATTTCGCATCCAATCGAATCGCCGCACAAGAGCTCGTTACCTGAGAAAGGTATAGCATTGGCTCGCAGCTTGTGTATTGCAGTTCAGACAGATAGGCCACTTTAGATAGTTCTTCGTGTTCACAGTTAAGACCACGGCTAGACCCATATGGAATTAATTCTTCAAGGAGCAGCGGTACACCAAGCATTTCATTGTGTACTAGAAAGCACCTCTACCATGTAACAAACATACGACCACCAAATTTCTGCTTACTTCCCCCAGCGGATAGTATTTGCTAGTATCATCCACAAAGTAAATCAATTTTTTCAATGTACCGCTTCTTGGGGGAACTGGGCATGAATCAATCAAGCATTTTGAGGTAGCATGTCCGCTTCACCGCGAGGTGCTCTGAATACCATTATACATTCTTTTTCATCATCCACTTTCAGACCACTACAAGACCCATACTGAATTAATTCCTCAAGGAGCTGCAGTCCACAAAACATTTTACTGTGTACTAGAGGGCACCTCCACCATGTAACAGAAAACATACAACCTTCTTAATTTAATTCTGCATTGTTTCCCAGACGATTTGTTAGCCATACAACAGTACCATCCACAGTAATTCACCTCTTTGAAATCCAATGCATTGTAGAGAAACTGAGGTGGTAGCATTCAAACCGTTCTGTAATGTTAATTCTGCTTCATAGAAAGGTGCTACAGGTTCCACAATAATTAATTGGATATTTTTGCAATATATATAGGGCGAGAAAACTCGGGGGGACTCCCTTTTCATTTATGTACATATTCTTTCCATATTGCAAATAATTCCAATTTTTCCCGATTGCATGTCCCCCTAATATACCCAAAATGGGCCTATCGATGGGTTCACAAAGGTACCCAAAATATGAGATTTTGACTGAAAGAGGCTGGCTAACTTCCGGGAACATGATCATAGGAAATAGGTCAAAATCCCGAATCGCAGTTGTTTACGAACAACCACGAACGGAGACTTAAAATAACCTATAAGGCTGGAATTCATGGGGCCTGTATAACAGGCATTTACACAGACTCTCGGGAGGGAGGGCTCTGTGGCCGGGAGAATTTTCTGGCTCCCCGCCCGAAACTTTTCAGAGTCCCTAATGCCTGCTTGAATGTGAATAAGCAGAGCCCGGTAGCTGATATTTTGCCGGGGTGTGGAGGCCCCGGTCGCCGCCAAATTCCTCTGGTCACAGCTTGTGTTAATACACATGTTAATTTTACATGCAAACCACCAATGACAATTTTCCTCGGCCGCGGAGGCCTCGGTCGCCGCCAGAATTTTCTGGTTCCCGCTCAATATATTGCAGAGTCCTGCAGGCCTGCTTCTGTAGGAATATGCAGAGCCCGGTAGCTGATATTTTGCCGGGGTGAGGAGGCCTCGGTCGCCGCCAAATTCCTCTCATCCCAGCTTGTGTTAATACACATGTTAATTTTACATGCAAAACCACCAATTACCATTTCCTCGGCCGCGGAGGCCTCGGTCGCCGGGAGATTTTCCTGGCTCCCCGCTCAATATACTGCACAGTCCCGCAGGCCTGTCTCCAGTGGAATACACACAGTCCGAGAGCCGAAAATTTGCCGGGGTGTGGAGGCCTCGGTCGCCAACAGATTGCCATAGGCTCTGGCTGCAATATTTACCGTGTATTTTTTCCCTCCAGAGACACCACTACACCCTATATAACCCAAAATGGGCCTTGACGCGTGTACACGCGGAGCCCGAGCGCCGAGAGTTCTCCCGGCCGCGGAGGCCTCGGTCGCCGGGAGAATTTCAACGGCCCCTGCTCGAAATTTTTCTAAGTCCAGAATGCCTGCTTCTCCCAGCCTGTGTTAATACACATGTTAATTTAACATGTAAAATCACCAAGGACCATTTCCTCGGCCGCGGAGGCCTCGGTCACCGCCAGAATTTTCTGGCTGCCCGCTCCCCATGGGTAGACGCGCTGCCCAAGCGCCGAGAGTTCTCCCGGCCGCGGAGGCCTCGGTCGCCGGGAGAATTTCTCCGGCCCCTGCTCGAAATTTTTCAAAGTCCAGAATGCCTGCTTCTCCCAGCATGTGTTAATACACATGTTAATTTAACATGTAATATTACCAATGACCTTTTCCTCGGCCGCGGAGGCCTCGGTCGCCGCCAGAATTTTCTGGCTGCCCGCTCCCCATGGGTAGACGCGGAGCCCGAGCGCCGAGAGTTCTCCCGGCCGCGGAGGCCTCGGTCGCCGGGAGAATTTCTCCGGCCCCTGCTCGAAATTTTTCAAAGTCCAGAATGCCTAGTTCTCCCAGCCTGTGTTAATACACATGTTAATTTAACATGTAAAATTACCAAGGATTATTATCCCGGCCGCAGAGGCCTCGGTCGCCGCCAGAAATTTCTGGCTCCCCGCTCAATGTATTGCAGAGTCCCGCAGGCTTGCTTCTCCAAGCCTGTGTTAATACACATGTTAATTTAACATGTAAAATTACAGAGGATTATTTCCCCGGCCGCGGAGGCCTCGGTCGCCGCCAGAATTTTCTGGCTGCCCGCTCAATGTATTGCAGAGTCCCGCAGGCTTGCTTCTCCAAGCCTGTGTTAATACACATGTTAATTTAACATGCAAAATCACCAATGACAAATTCCTCGGCCGCGGAGGCCTCGATCGCCGGGAAAATGTTCTGGCTCCCTGCTCGAATTTTTTTTCTAAGTCCCGATTCGCTATTACAGGCTGGCGCACGGAGTCCGAGGGGCGTAAATATGCCGGGTAGTGGTGCCTTCCGTCGCCGAGACATTTTACAATTGCCTGGGAGCAGTATTTAACATGTTAATTTTTTCCCCTCGTGACACCACTACCCCCTATATAACGCAAAATGGGCCTTGCCAAGGGGGCGCGCAACGCCCGAGCGCGGGCGTTTTTCCCGGCCGCCGAGACCTCCATCGCCGGGAGAATGTCTTCAGCTATTTGCTAGATTTCCCGATTCGCCCCGCACGACAAACAACCACGAACGAGGTGGTTTTCGAGAGTTCTCCCGGCCGCGGAGGCCTCGGTCGCAGGGAGAATTTCCCTGGCCCCTGCTCGAAATTTTTCTAAGTCCAGAATGCCTGCATCTCCCAGCCTGTGTTAAAACACATGTTAATTTAACATGTAAAATTACCAATGACCATTTCCTCGGCCGCAGAGGCCTCGGTCGCAGCCAGAATTTTCTGGCTCCCTGCTCAATATATTGCAGAGTCCCGCATGCTTGCTTCTCCAAGCCTGTGTTAATACACATGTTAATTTAACATGTAAAATTACCGAGGATTATTTCCCCGGCCGCGGAGGCCTCGGTCGCCGCCAGAAATTTCTGGCTCCCCGCTCAATATATTGCAGCGACCCGCAGGCTTGCTTCTCCCAGCCTGTGTTAATACACATGTTAATTTAACATGTAAAATCACCAAGGACCATTTCCTCGGCCGCGGAGGCCTCGGTCGCCGCCAGAATTTTCTGGCTGCCCGCTCCCCATGTGTAGACGCGGAGCCCGAGCGCCGAGAGTTCTCCCGGCCGCGGAGGCCTCGTAGCCGGGAGAATTTCTCGGGCCCCTGCTCGAAATTTTTCTAAGTCCAGAATGCCTGCTTCTCCCAGCCTGTGTTAATACACATGTTAATTTAACATGTAATTTTACCAATGACCTTTTCCTCGGCCGCGGAGGCCTCGGTCGCCGCCAGAATTTTCTGGCTCCCGGCTCAATATATTACAGAGTCCCGCAGGCCTGTCTCCAGTGGAATACACACAGTCCGAGAGCCGAAAATTTGCCGGGGTGTGGAGGCCTCGGTCGCCAACAGATTGCCATAGGCTCTGGCTGCAATATTTACCGTGTATTTTTTCCCTCCAGAGACACCACTACCCCCTATAAAACCCAAAATAGGCCTTGCGGTGGGTACACGCAGAGCCCGAGCGCCGAAGTTCTCCCGGCCGCGGAGGCCTCGGTCGCCGGGAGAATTTCTCCGGCCCCTGCTCGAAATTTTTCAAAGTCCAGAATGCCTGCTTCTCCCAGCCTGTGTTAATACACATGTTAATTTAACATGTTAAATTATCGAGGATTATTTCCCCGGCCGTGGAGGCCTCGGTCGCCGCCAGAATTTTCTGGCTCCCCGCTCAATATATTGCAGAGTCCCGCAGGCTTGCTTCTCCCAGCCTGTGTTAATACACATGTTAATTTAACATGTAAAATCACCGAGGACCATTTCCTCGGCCGCGGAGGCCTCGGTCGCCGCCAGAATTTTCTGGCTCACCTCTCAATGTATTGCAGAGTCCCGCAGGCTTGGTTCTCCAAGCCTGTGTTAATACACATGTTAATTTAACATGTAAAATTACCGAGGATTATTTCCCCGGCCGCGGAGGCCTCGGTCGCCGCCAGAATTTTCTGGCTCCCCGCTCAATGTATTGCAGAGTCCCGCAGGCTTGGTTCTCTCCAAGCCTGTGTTAATACACATGTTAATTTAACATGTAAAATTACCGAGGATTATTTCCCCGGCCACGGAGGCCTCGGTCGCCGACAGAATTGTCTGGCTCCCTGCTCGAATTTTTTCTAAGTCCCGATTCGCTATTACAGGCTGGCGCACGGAGTCAGAGGGGCGGGAATTCGCCGGGTAGTGGTGCCTTCCGTCGCCGAGACATTTTTCTATTGCCTGGAAGCTGTATTTAACATGTTAATTTTTTCCCCCTCGGGACACCACTACCCCCTATATAACCCAACATGGGCCTTGCCGCGGGTACACGCGGAGCCCGAGCGCCGAGTGTTCTCCCGGCCGCGGAGGCCTCGGTCGCCGGGAGAATTTCTCCGGCCCCTGCTCGAAATTTTTCAAAGTCCAGAATGCCTGCTTCTCCCAGCCTGTGTTAATACACATGTTAATTTAACATGTTAAATTACCGAGGATTATTTCCCCGGCCGTGGAGGCCTCGGTCGCCGCCAGAATTTTCTGGCTCCCCGCTCAATATATTGCAGAGTCCCGCAGGCTTGCTTTTCCCAGCCTGTGTTAATACACATGTTAATTTAACATGTAAAATTACCAATGACCATTTCCTCGGCCGCAGAGGCCTCGGTCGCCGCCAGAATTTTCTGGCTCCCCGCTCAATGTATTGCAGAGTCCCGCAGGCATGCTTCTCCAAGCCTGTGTTAATACACATGTTAATTTAACATGTTAAATTACCGAGGATTATTTCCCCGGCCGTGGAGGCCTCGGTCGCCGCCAGAATTTTCTGGCTCCCCGCTCAATATATTGCAGAGTCCCGCAGGCTTGCTTTTCCCAGCCTGTGTTAATACACATGTTAATTTAACATGTAAAATCACCAAGGACCATTTCCTCGGCCGCGGAGGCCTCGGTCGCCGCCAGAATTTTCTGGCTTCCCGCTCCCCATGGGTAGACGCGGAGCCCGAGCGCCGAGAGTTCTCCCGGCCGCGGAGGCCTCGGTCGCCGGGAGAATTTCTCCGGCCCCTGCTCGAAATTTTTCAAAGTCTAGAATGCCTAGTTCTCCCAGCCTGTGTTAATACACATGTTAATTTAACATGTAAAATTACCAAGGATTATTATCCCGGCCGCAGAGGCCTCGGTCGCCGCCAGAAATTTCTGGCTCCCCGCTCAATGTATTGCAGCGTCCCGCAGGCTTGCTTCTCCAAGCCTGTGTTAATACACATGTTAATTTAACATGTAAAATTACAGAGGATTATTTCCCCGGCCGCGGAGGCCTCGGTCGCCGCCAGAATTTTCTGGCTGCCCGCTCAATGTATTGCAGAGTCCCGCAGGCTTGCTTCTCCAAGCCTGTGTTAATACACATGTTAATTTAACATGCAAAATCACCAATGACAAATTCCTCGGCCGCGGAGGCCTCGATCGCCGGGAAAATGTTCTGGCTCCCTGCTCGAATTTTTTTTCTAAGTCCCGATTCGCTATTACAGGCTGGCGCACGGAGTCCGAGGGGCGTAAATATGCCGGGTAGTGGTGCCTTCCGTCGCCGAGACATTTTACAATTGCCTGGGAGCAGTATTTAACATGTTAATTTTTTCCCCTCGGGACACCACTACCCCCTATATAACCCAAAATGGGCCTTGCCAAGGGGGCGCGCAACGCCCGAGCGCGGGCGTTTTTCCCGGCCGCCGAGGCCTCCATCGCCGGGAGAATGTCTTCAGCTATTTGCTAGATTTCCCGATTCGCCCCGCACGGCAAACAACCACGAACGAGGTGGTTTTCGAGAGTTCTCCCGGCCGCGGAGGCCTCGGTCGCCGGGAGAATTTCTCGGGCCCCTGCTCGAAATTTTTCTAAGTCCAGAATGCCTGCATCTCCCAGCCTGTGTTAAAACACATGTTAATTTAACATGTAAAATTACCAATGACCATTTCCTCGGCCGCAGAGGCCTCGGTCGCAGCCAGAATTTTCTGGCTCCCTGCTCAATATATTGCAGAGTCCCGCATGCTTGCTTCTCCCAGCCTGTGTTAATACACATGGTTATTTAACATGTAAAATTACCGAGGATTATTTCCCTGGCCGCAGAGGCCGCGGTCGCCGCCAGAATTTTCTGGCTCCCCGCTCAATGTATTGCAGAGTCCCGCAGGCTTGCTTCTCCAAGCCTGTGTTAATACACATGTTAATTTAACATGTAAAATTACCGAGGATTATTTCCCCGGCCGCGGAGGCCTCGGTCGCCGCCAGAATTTTCTGGCTCCCCGCTCAATATATTGCAGCGACCCGCAGGCTTGCTTCTCCCAGCCTGTGTTAATACACATGTTAATTTAACATGTAAAATTACCGAGGATTATTTCCCCGGCCGCGGAGGCTTCGGTCGCCGCCAGAATTTTCTGGCTCCCGGCTCAATATATTACAGAGTCCCGCAGGCCTGTCTCCAGTGGAATACACACAGTCCGAGAGCCGAAAATTTGCCGGGGTGTGGAGGCCTCGGTCGCCAACAGATTGCCATAGGCTCTGGCTGCAATATTTACCGTGTATTTTTTCCCTCCAGAGACACCACTACCCCCTATATAACCCAAAATGGGCCTTGCGGCGTGTACACGCGGAGCCCGAGCGCCGAAGTTCTCCCGGCCGCGGAGGCCTCGGTCGCCGGGAGAATTTCTCCGGCCCCTGCTCGAAATTTTTCAAAGTCCAGAATGCCTGCTTCTCCCAGCCTGTGTTAATACACATGTTAATTTAACATGTAAAATTACCGAGGATTATTTCCCCGGCCGCGGAGGCCTCGGTCGCCGCCAGAATTTTCTGGCTCCCCGCTCAATGTATTGCAGAGTCCCGCAGGCTTGCTTCTCCCAGCCTGTGTTAATACACATGTTAATTTAACATGTAAAATCATTGAGGACCATTTCCTCGGCCGCGGAGGCCTCGGTCGCCGCCAGAATTTTCTGGCTCCCCGCTCAATGTATTGCAGAGTCCCGCAGGCTTGCTTCTCCCAGCCTGTGTTAATACACATGTTAATTTAACATGTAAAATCAACAAGGACCATTTCCTCGGCCGCGGAGGCCTCGGTCGCCGCCAGAATTTTCTGGCTGCCCGCTCCCCATTGGTAGACGCGGAGCCCGAGCGCCGAGAGTTCTCCCGGCCGCGGAGGCCTCGGTCGCCGGGAGAATTTCTCCGGCCCCTGCTCGAAATTTTTCAAAGTCCAGAATGCCTGCTTCTCCCAGCATGTGTTAATACACATGTTAATTTAACATGTAATATTACCAATGACCTTTTCCTCGTCCGCGGAGGCCTCGGTCGCCGCCAGAATTTTCTGGCTGCCCGCTCCCCATGGGTAGACGCGCTGCCCGAGCGCCGAGATTTCTCCCGGCCGCGGAGGCCTCTGTCGCCGGGAGAATTTCTCTGGCCCCTGCTCGAAATTTTTCAAAGTCCAGAATGCCTAGTTCTCCCAGCCTGTGTTAATACACATGTTAATTTAACATGTAAAATTACCAAGGATTATTATCCCGGCCGCAGAGGCCTCGGTCGCCGCCAGAAATTTCTGGCTCCCCGCTCAATGTATTGCAGAGACCCGCAGGCTTGCTTCTCCAAGCCTGTGTTAATACACATGTTAATTTAACATGTAAAATTACCGAGGATTATTTCCCCGGCCGCGGAGGCCTCGATCGCCGCCAGAAATTTCTGGCTCCCCGCTCAATATATTGCAGCGACCCGCAGGCTTGCTTCTCCCAGCCTGTGTTAATACACATGTTAATTTAACATGTAAAATCACCAAGGACCATTTCCTCGGCCGCGGAGGCCTCGGTCGCCGCCAGAATTTTCTGGCTGCCCGCTCCCCATGTGTAGACGCGGAGCCCGAGCGCCGAGAGTTCTCCCGGCCGCGGAGGCCTCGGTCGCCGCCAGAATTTTCTGGCTCCCCGCTCAATGTATTGCAGAGTCCCGCAGGCTTGCTTCTCCAAGCCTGTGTTAATACACATGTTAATTTAACATGCAAAATCACCAATGACAATTTCCTCGGCCGCGGAGGCCTCCATCGCCGGGAGAATTTTCTGGCTCTCTGCTCGAATTTTTTCTAAGTCCCGATTCGCTATTACAGGCTGGCGCACGGAGTCCGAGGGGCGGAAATATGCCGGGTAGTGGTGCCTTCCGTCGCCGAGACATTTTACAATTGCCTGGGAGCAGTATTTAACATGTTAATTTTTTCCCCCTCGGGACACCACTACCCCCTATATAACCCAAAATGGGCCATGCAATGGGTGCCCACAACGCCCGAGCGCGGGCATTTTTCCCGGGCGCCGAGGCCTCGATCGCCGGGAGAATGTCTCCAGCTATTTGCATGATGTCCCGATTCGCCCCACAAGGCGAACAACCACGAACGAGGTGGTTTTCGTTCGTGGTTGTTTTCGTTCGTGGTTGTTTACTGTTCGTGGTTGTTTTCATTCGTGGTTGTTGTGCGTTCGTGGTTGTTGTCGTTCGGGGTTGTTTTCCGTTCGTGGTTGTTGTCGTTCGTGGTTGTTGTCGTTCGTGGTTGTTGTCGTTCGTGGTTGTTTTCCGTTCGTGGTTGTTTTACGTTCGTGGTTGTTTTCGAGGCAATTGGTACTTTGAAAATTTCAATCGGTTAGCTAGAAAAAATTCTCCCGGCGGTGATTGCCTTGATCGCCGGGAGAATTTTCTGGCTCCCCGATAAAATTTTTTCCAAGTCCCGATTCGCTCTTACTAGCTGGCGCACGGAGTCCGAGGGGCGGGAATTCGCCGGGTAGTGGTGTGTTCCGTCGCCGAGACATTTTCCTATTGCCTGGAAGCAGTATTTAACATGTTAATTTTTTCCCCCTCGGGACACCACTACCCCCTATATAACACAAAATGGGCCTTGCCGCGGGTACACCCGGAGCCCGAGCGCCGAGAGTTCTCCCGGCCGCAGAGGCCTCGGTCGCCGGGAGATTTTCTCCGGCCCCTGCTCGAAATTTTCCAAAGTCCAGAATGCCTGCTTCTCCCAGCCTGTGTTAATACACATGTTAATTTAACATGTAAAATCACCAAGGACCATTTCCTCGGCCGCGGAGGCCTCGGTCGCCGCCAGAATTTTCTGGCTGCCCGCTCCCCAAGGGTAGACGCGGAGCCCGAGCGCCGAGAGTTCTCCCGGCCGCGGAGGCCTCGGTCGCCGGGAGAATTTCTCCGGCCCCTGCTCGAAATTTTTCAAAGTCCAGAATGCCTGCTTCTCCCGCATGTGTTAATACACATGTTAATTTAACATGTAATATTACCAATGACCTTTTCCTCGGCCGCGGAGGCCTCGGTCGCCGCCAGAATTTTCTGGCTGCCCGCTCCCCATGGGTAGACGCGGAGCCCGAGCGCCGAGAGTTCTCCCGGCCGCGGAGGCCTCGGTCGCCGGGAGAATTTCTCCGGCCCCTGCTCGAAATTTTTCAAAGTCCAGAATGCCTAGTTCTCCCAGCCTGTGTTAATACACATGTTAATTTAACATGTAAAATTACCAAGGATTATTATCCCGGCCGCAGAGGCCTCGGTCGCCGCCAGAAATTTCTGGCTCCCCGCTCAATGTATTGCAGAGTCCCGCAGGCTTGCTTCTCCAAGCCTGTGTTAATACACATGTTAATTTAACATGTAAAATTACAGAGGATTATTTCCCCGGCCGCGGAGGCCACGGTCGCCGCCAGAATTTTCTGGCTGCCCGCTCAATGTATTGCAGAGTCCCGCAGGCTTGCTTCTCCAAGCCTGTGTTAATACACATGTTAATTTAACATGCAAAATCACCAATGACAAATTCCTCGGCCGCGGAGGCCTCGATCGCCGGGAAAATGTTCTGGCTCCCTGCTCGAATTTTTTTTCTAAGTCCCGATTCGCTATTACAGGCTGGCGCACGGAGTCCGAGGGGCGTAAATATGCCGGGTAGTGGTGCCTTCCGTCGCCGAGACATTTTACAATTGCCTGGGAGCAGTATTTAACATGTTAATTTTTTCCCCTCGGGACACCACTACCCCCTATATAACCCAAAATGGGCCTTGCCAAGGGGGCGCGCAACGCCCGAGCGCGGGCGTTTTTCCCGGCCGCCGAGGCCTCCATCGCCGGGAGAATGTCTTCAGCTATTTGCTAGATTTCCCGATTCGCCCCGCACGGCAAACAACCACGAACGAGGTGGTTTTCGAGAGTTCTCCCGGCCGCAGAGGCCTCGGTCGCCGGGAGAATTTCTCGGGCCCCTGCTCGAAATTTTTCTAAGTCCAGAATGCCTGCATCTCCCAGCCTGTGTTAAAACACATGTTAATTTAACATGTAAAATTACCAATGACCATTTCCTCGGCCGCAGAGGCCTCGGTCGCAGCCAGAATTTTCTGGCTCCCTGCTCAATATATTGCAGAGTCCCGCATGCTTGCTTCTCCCAGCCTGTGTTAATACACATGGTTATTTAACATGTAAAATTACCGAGGATTATTTCCCTGGCCGCAGAGGCCGCGGTCGCCGCCAGAATTTTCTGGCTCCCCGCTCAATGTATTGCAGAGTCCCGCAGGCTTGCTTCTCCAAGCCTGTGTTAATACACATGTTAATTTAACATGTAAAATTACCGAGGATTATTTCCCCGGCCGCGGAGGCCTCGGTCGCCGCCAGAATTTTCTGGCTCCCCGCTCAATATATTGCAGCGACCCGCAGGCTTGCTTCTCCCAGCCTGTGTTAATACACATGTTAATTTAACATGTAAAATTACCGAGGATTATTTCCCCGGCCGCGGAGGCCTCGGTCGCCGCCAGAATTTTCTGGCTCCCGGCTCAATATATTACAGAGTCCCGCAGGCCTGTCTCCAGTGGAATACACACAGTCCGAGAGCCGAAAATTTGCCGGCGTGTGGAGGCCTCGGTCGCCAACAGATTGCCATAGGCTCTGGCTGCAATATTTACCGTGTATTTTTTCCCTCCAGAGACACCACTACCCCCTATATAACCCAAAATGGGCCTTGCGGCGGGTACACGCGGAGCCCGAGCGCCGAAGTTCTCCCGGCCGCGGAGGCCTCGGTCGCCGGGAGAATTTCTCCGGCCCCTGCTCGAAATTTTTCAAAGTCCAGAATGCCTGCTTCTCCCAGCCTGTGTTAATACACATGTTAATTTAACATGTAAAATTACCGAGGATTATTTCCCCGGCCGCGGAGGCCTCGGTCGCCGCCAGAATTTTCTGGCTCCCCGCTCAATGTATTGCAGAGTCCCGCAGGCTTGCTTCTCCCAGCCTGTGTTAATACACATGATAATTTAACATGTAAAATCATTGAGGACCATTTCCTCGGCCGCGGAGGCCTCGGTCGCCGCCAGAATTTTCTGGCTCCCCGCTCAATGTATTGCAGAGTCCCGCAGGCTTGCTTCTCCCAGCCTGTGTTAATACACATGTTAATTTAACATGTAAAATCAACAAGGACCATTTCCTCGGCCGCGGAGGCCTCGGTCGCCGCCAGAATTTTCTGGCTGCCCGCTCCCCATTGGTAGACGCGGAGCCCGAGCGCCGAGAGTTCTCCCGGCCGCGGAGGCCTCGGTCGCCGGGAGAATTTCTCCGGCCCCTGCTCGAAATTTTTCAAAGTCCAGAATGCCTGCTTCTCCCAGCATGTGTTAATACACATGTTAATTTAACATGTAATATTACCAATGACCTTTTCCTCGGCCGCGGAGGCCTCGGTCGCCGCCAGAATTTTCTGGCTGCCCGCTCCCCATGGGTAGACGCGCTGCCCGAGCGCCGAGAGTTCTCCCGGCCGCGGAGGCCTCGGTCGCCGGGAGAATTTCTCCGGCCCCTGCTCGAAATTTTTCAAAGTCCAGAATGCCTAGTTCTCCCAGCCTGTGTTAATACACATGTTAATTTAACATGTAAAATTACCAAGGATTATTATCCCGGCCGCAGAGGCCTCGGTCGCCGCCAGAAATTTCTGGCTCCCCGCTCAATGTATTGCAGAGTCCCGCAGGCTTGCTTCTCCAAGCCTGTGTTAATACACATGTTAATTTAACATGTAAAATTACCGAGGATTATTTCCCCGGCCGCGGAGGCCTCGGTCGCCGCCAGAAATTTCTGGCTCCCCGCTCAATATATTGCAGCGACCCGCAGGCTTGCTTCTCCCAGCCTGTGTTAATACACATGTTAATTTAACATGTAAAATCACCAAGGACCATTTCCTCGGCCGCGGAGGCCTCGGTCGCCGCCAGAATTTTCTGGCTGCCCGCTCCCCATGTGTAGACGCGGAGCCCGAGCGCCGAGAGTTCTCCCGGCCGCGGAGGCCTCGGTCGCCGCCAGAATTTTCTGGCTCCCCGCTCAATGTATTGCAGAGTCCCGCAGGCTTGCTTCTCCAAGCCTGTGTTAATACACATGTTAATTTAACATGCAAAATCACCAATGACAATTTCCTCGGCCGCGGAGGCCTCCATCGCCGGGAGAATTTTCTGGCTCTCTGCTCGAATTTTTTCTAAGTCCCGATTCGCTATTACAGGCTGGCGCACGGAGTCCGAGGGGCGGAAATATGCCGGGTAGTGGTGCCTTCCGTCGCCGAGACATTTTACAATTGCCTGGGAGCAGTATTTAACATGTTAATTTTTTCCCCCTCGGGACACCACTACCCCCTATATAACCCAAAATGGGCCATGCAATGGGTGCCCACAACGCCCGAGCGCGGGCATTTTTCCCGGGCGCCGAGGCCTCGATCGCCGGGAGAATGTCTCCAGCTATTTGCATGATGTCCCGATTCGCCCCACAAGGCGAACAACCACGAACGAGGTGGTTTTCGTTCGTGGTTGTTTTCGTTCGTGGTTGTTTACCGTTCGTGGTTGTTTTCATTCGTGGTTGTTGTGCGTTCGTGGTTGTTGTCGTTCGGGGTTGTTTTCCGTTCGTGGTTGTTGTCGTTCGTGGTTGTTGTCGTTCGTGGTTGTTGTCGTTCGTGGTTGTTTTCCGTTCGTGGTTGTTTTACGTTCGTGGTTGTTTTCGAGGCAATTGGTACTTTGAAAATTTCAATCGGTTAGCTAGAAAAAATTCTCCCGGCGGTGATTGCCTTGATCGCCGGGAGAATTTTCTGGCTCCCCGATAAAATTTTTTCCAAGTCCCGATTCGCTCTTACAAGCTGGCGCACGGAGTCCGAGGGGCGGGAATTCGCCGGGTAGTGGTGCGTTCCGTCGCCGAGACATTTTCCTATTGCCTGGAAGCAGTATTTAACATGTTAATTTTTTCCCCCTCGGGACACCACTACCCCCTATATAACACAAAATGGGCCTTGCCGCGGGTACACCCGGAGCCCGAGCGCCGAGAGTTCTCCCGGCCGCAGAGGCCTCGGTCGCCGGGAGAATTTCTCCGGCCCCTGCTCGAAATTTTCCAAAGTCCAGAATGCCTGCTTCTCCCAGCCTGTGTTAATACACATGTTAATTTAACATGTAAAATTACCAAGGACCATTTCCTCGGCCGCGGAGGCCTCGGTCGCCGCCAGAATTTTCTGGCTGCCCGCTCCCCATGGGTAGACGCGGAGCCCGAGCGCCGAGAGTTCTCCCGGCCGCGGAGGCCTCGGTCGCCGGGAGAATTTCTCCGGCCCCTGCTCGAAATTTTTCAAAGTCCAGAATGCCTGCTTCTCCCAGCATGTGTTAATACACATGTTAATTTAACATGTAATATTACCAATGACCTTTTCCTCGGCCGCGGAGGCCTCGGTCGCCGCCAGAATTTTCTGGCTGCCCGCTCCCCATGGGTAGACGCGGAGCCCGAGCGCCGAGAGTTCTCCCGGCCGCGGAGGCCTCGGTCGCCGGAGAATTTCTCCGGCCCCTGCTCGAAATTTGTTCAAAGTCCAGAATGCCTAGTTCTCCCAGCCTGTGTTAATACACATGTTAATTTAACATGTAAAATTAACAAGGATTATTATCCCGGCCGCAGAGGCCTCGGTCGCCGCCAGAAAATTTCTGGCTCCCCGCTCAATGTATTGCAGAGTCCCGCAGGCTTGCTTCTCCAAGCCTGTGTTAATACACATGTTAATTTAACATGTAAAATTACAGAGGATTATTTCCCCGGCCGCGGAGGCCTCGGTCGCCGCCAGAATTTTCTGGCTGCCCGCTCAATGTATTGCAGAGTCCGCAGGCTTGCTTCTCCAAGCCTGTGTTAATACACATGTTAATGTAACATGCAAAATCACCAATGACAAATTCCTCGGCCGCGGAGGCCTCGATCGCCGGGAAAATGTTCTGGCTCCCTGCTCGAATTTTTTTTCTAAGTCCCGATTCGCTATTACAGGCTGGCGCACGGAGTCCGAGGGGCGTAAATATGCCGGGTAGTGGTGCCTTCCGTCGCCGAGACATTTTACAATTGCCTGGGAGCAGTATTTAACATGTTAATTTTTTCCCCTCGGGACACCACTACCCCCTATATAACCCAAAATGGGCCTTGCCAAGGGGGCGCGCAACGCCCGAGCGCGGGCGTTTTTCCCGGCCGCCGAGGCCTCCATCGCCGGGAGAATGTCTTCAGCTATTTGCTAGATTTCCCGATTCGCCCCGCACGGCAAACCAACCACGAACGAGGTGGTTTTCGAGAGTTCTTCCGGCCGCGGAGGCCTCGGCCGCCGGGAGAATTTCTCCGGCCCCTGTTCGAAATTTTTCTAAGACCAGAATGCCTGCATCTCCCAGCCTGTGTTAATACACATGTTAATTTAACATGTAAAATCACCAAGGACCATTTCCTCGGCCGCGGAGGCCTCGGTCGCCGCCAGAATTTTCTGGCTGCCCGCTCCCCATGGGTAGACGCGGAGCCCGAGCGCCGAGAGTTCTCCCGGCCGCGGAGGCCTCGGTCGCCGGGGAGAATTTCTGCGGCCCCTGCTCGAAATTTTTCAAAGTCCAGAATGCCTGCTTCTCCCAGCATGTGTTAATACACATGTTAATTTAACATGTAATATTACCAATGACCTTTTCCTCGGCCGCGGAGGCCTCGGTCGCCGCCAGAATTTTCTGGCTGCCCGCTCCCCATGGGTAGACGCGGAGCCCGAGCGCCGAGAGTTCTCCCGGCCGCGGAGGCCTCGGTCGCCGGGAGAATTTCTCCGGCCCCTGCTCGAAATTTTTCAAAGTCCAGAATGCCTGCTTCTCCCAGCATGTGTTAATACACATGTTAATTTAACATGTAAAATTACCAAGGATTATTATCCCGGCCGCGGAGGCCTCGGTCGCCGCCAGAATTTTCTGGCTCCCCGCTCAATATATTGCAGAGTCCCGCAGGCTTGCTTCTCCCAGCCAGTGTTAATACACATGTTAATTTAACATGTAAAATCACCGATGACCATTTCCTCGGCCGCGGAGGTCTCGGTCACCGCCAGAATTTTCTGGCTCCCCTGCTCGAATTTTTTCTAAGTCCCGATTCGCTATTATAGGCTGGCGCACGGATTCCGAGGGGCGGGAATTCGCCGGGTAGTGGTGCCTTCCGTCGCCGAGACATTTCTCTATTGCCTGGAAGCTGTATTTAACATGTTAATTTTTACCCCTCGGGACACCACTACCCCCTATATAACCCAAAATGGACCTTGCCGCGGGTACACGCGGAGCCCGAGCGCCGAGAGTTCTCCCGGCCGCGGAGGCCTCGGTCGCCGCCAGAATTTTCTGGCTCCCCGCTCAATGTATTGCAGAGTCCCGCAGGCTTGCTTCTCCAAGCCTGTGTTAATACACATGTTAATTTAACATGCAAAATCACCAATGACAATTTCCTCGGCCGCGGAGGCCTCCATCGCCGGGAGAATTTTCTGGCTCTCTGCTCGAATTTTTTCTAAGTCCCGATTCGCTATTACAGGCTGGCGCACGGAGTCCGAGGGGCGGAAATATGCCGGGTAGTGGTGCCTTCCGTCGCCGAGACATTTCTCTATTGCCTGGAAGCTGTATTTAACATGTTAATTTTTTCCCCTCGGGACACCACTACCCCCTATATAACCCAAAATGGGCCTTGCCATGGGTGCGCGCAACGCCCAAACGCGCGCGTTTTTCCCGGCCGCCGAGGCCTCGATCGCCGGGAGAATGTCTCCAGCTATTTGCTTGATTTCCCGATTCGCCCCGCACGGCAAACAACCACGAACGAAAACAACCACGAATAGAGCAAAATTGCTATTTCTCAAGAACTTCTGTGTGGACGTGGCTGCTGCTTCTGCCACAGCTTCTCGGAAGGAAAATACGTCATTACTGATCCAAGCTAATATATTTTTACTGAATATATTAAAAAAAAAAAAAAAGTTAAAAAAAAAAAAACACTGTTTCTATGGAAAACAAAATTTCAAAATAGAAAATAAATTTGAATTAAAAATATTTTAAGATTAATTAATAAATATAAATTAATATTAGTATATATAAAAAAATTATTTTATTTAACATAATTTAAATGGGGTGCTTCTTAAGATATTATCCACATGATAATCCTCATACTCACATATGGCAATAAAATATTTATAATAATATACACCATTCATCCCACACTTTTTTTTATTGATAAAATAATTTTTTTATATAAAATATTTAAAATTAAAATTTTTTTTAAAAAAAATTTACACTATTGTGGACTTGAACTGACTTACCTCAGAGAACTAATATTTAAAATTAATTAAAAAAAACCAATGACCTAACCTGACCTAACCAAACCCAACCTAACATAACCTAACCTAACCTAACCTAACCTAACCTAACCTAACCTTGCCTGAGAGGGGAAAAATTTCAAAATAATTAAATACAATGACCTAACCTAACCTAAACAAACCTAACCTAACCTAACATTGCCTGAGAGAGGAAAAATTTAAAAAAATTAAATACAATAACCTAACCTTACATAACCTAACCTAACCTAACCTAACCTTGCCTGAGAGGGAAAAAATTTGAAAATAATTAAATACAATGACCTAATGTAACCTAACCTAACCTAACCTTGCCTGAGAGAGGAAAATTTTTAAAAAATTAAATACAATGACCTAACCTAACATAACCTAACCTAACCTAACCTAACCTAACCCACCTAACCTAACCTAACCTAACCTAAACCTAACCTAACCTAACCTAACCTAACCTAACCTAACCTAACCTAACCTAACCTAACATAACCTAACCTAACCTGACCTAACCTTGCCTAAGAGAGGAAAAATTTAAAAAAATTAAATACAATGACCTAACCTTACATAACCTAACCTAACCTAACCTTGCCTGAGAGAGGAAAAATTTGAAAATAATTAAATACAATGACCAAATGTAACCTAACCTAACCTAACCTTGCCTGAGAGAGGAAAATTTTTAAAAAATTAAATACAATGACCTAACCTAACATAACCTAACCTAACCTAACCTAACCTAACCCCAACCTAACCTAACCTAACCTAACCTAACCTAACCTAACCTAACCTAACCTAACCTAACCTAACCTAACAACCTAACCTAACCTAACCTAACCTAACCTAACCTAACCTAACCTAACCCTAACCTAACCTAACCTAACCTAACCTAACCTAACCTAACCTAACCTAACCTAACCTAACCTAACCTAACCTAACCTAACCTAACCTAACCTAACCTAACCTAACCTAACCTAACCTAACCTAACCTAACCTAACCTAACCTAACCTAACCTAACCTAACCTAACCTAACCTAACCTAACCTAACCTAACCTAACCTAACCTAACCTAACCTAACCTAACCTACCTTACCTAACCTAACCTAACCTAACCTTGCCTGAGAGTAAAAAAAATTTAAAAATTATTAAATACAATGACTTGACCTAACCTAACCTAACCTAACCTAACCTAACCTAACCTAACCTAACCTAACCTAATATTGCCTGAGAGGGGAAATTTTTTTAAATAATTAAATACAATGACCTTACCTAACCTAAACTAACCTAACCTAACCTAATATTGCCTGAGAGGGGAATTTTTTTTAAATAATCAAATACAATGACCTAACCTAACCTAACTTAACCTAACCTTGCCTAAAAGTAAAAAAAATTTAAAAATTATTAAATACAATGACCTGACCTAACCTAACCTAACCTAACCTAACCTAACCTAACCTAACCTAACCTAATATTGCCTGAGAGGGGAAATTTTTTTAAATAATTAAATACAATGACCTTACCTAACCTAACCTAACCTAACCTAACCTAACCTAACATAACCTAACCTAACCTAAACCTAACCTAACCTAACCTAACCCTAACCTAACCTAACCTAACCTAACCTAACCTAACCTAACCTAACCTAACCTAACCTAACCTAACCTAACCTAACCTAACCTAACCTAACCTACCTAACCTAACCTAACCTAACCTAACCTAACCTAACCTAACCTAACCTAACCTAACCTAACCTAACCTAACCTAACCTAACCTAACCTAACCTAACCTAACCTAACCTAACCTAACCTAACCTAACCTAACCTAACCTAACCTAACCTAACCTAACCTAACCTAACCTAACCTAACCTAACCTAACCTAACCTAACCTAACCTAACCTAACCGTAACCTAACCTAACCTAACCTAACCTAACCTAACCTAACCTAACCTAACCTAACCTAACCTAACCTAACCTAACCTAACCTACCTAACCTAACCTAACCTAACCTAACCTAACCTAACCTAACCTAACCTAACCTAACCTAACCTAACCTAACCTAACCTAACCTAACTAACCTAACCTAACCTAACCTAACATAACCTAACCTAACCTAACCTAACCTAACCTAACCTAACCTAACCAACCTAACCTAACCTAACCTAA
>NW_026963028.1:10000-23228 GCF_032445375.1 Bacillus rossius redtenbacheri
GAGCAACATGCGGGCAAGGGAACTCTTGCTACCCTTCAGTAAAGCAGGTATCTCTTATAGATGGTGACTGCACCTTGGCCAGGATTGAAGACCGCGACTAACCCCTTTGAAACTTGTCTCTCAGGGAGCTGCGATCCATCAAACATTTCATTGTTAACAGAGGGGAACCATTACTTGGTTAAGACGATAGGACACGCGTTCCCCACCATTTCGCATCCAATCGAATTGCCGCACAAGAGCTCGTTACCTAAGAAAGGTATAGCATTGGCTCGCAGCTAGTGTATTGCAGTTCAGACAGATAGGCCACTTTAGATAGTTCTTAGTGTTCACAGTTATCACCAAGACTAGACCCATATGGAATTAATTCTTCAAGGAGCAGCGGTCCACCAATAAGAGAGATGAAGACATGTTTTCGGATGGCCACAACGCCCCCTCGCCACCCAAATGTGCATGTTTCAAGTGTACATTGGGAGTCGACGGAACATCGGGAGTCCGCTTGCTTTCTCCGGATCAGCTGCCACCCCCCTGATCTACCAGATAGACAAGAACATGTCTTCTCCGCCAATCTCATCCACCGAAGCTCCGATCATGGCTTCTTCTACCTTTATACTGATATACCCCCACGGAGCAACATGCGGGCAAGGGAACTCTTGCTACCCTTCAGTAAAGCAGGTATCTCTTATAGATGGTGACTGCACCTTGGCCAGGATTGAAGACCGCGACTAACCCCTTTGAAACTTGTCTCTCAGGGAGCTGCGATCCATCAAACATTTCATTGTTAACAGAGGGGAACCATTACTTGGTTAAGACGACCGGACACGCGTTCCCCACCATTTCGCATCCAATCGAATCGCCGCACAAGAGCTCGTTACCTGAGAAAGGTATAGCATTGGCTCGCAGCTTGTGTATTGCAGTTCAGACAGATAGGCCACTTTAGATAGTTCTTCGTGTTCACAGTTAAGACCACGGCTAGACCCATATGGAATTAATTCTTCAAGGAGCAGCGGTACACCAAGCATTTCATTGTGTACTAGAAAGCACCTCTACCATGTAACAAACATACGACCACCAAATTTCTGCTTACTTCCCCCAGCGGATAGTATTTGCTAGTATCATCCACAAAGTAAATCAATTTTTTCAATGTACCGCTTCTTGGGGGAACTGGGCATGAATCAATCAAGCATTTTGAGGTAGCATGTCCGCTTCACCGCGAGGTGCTCTGAATACCATTATACATTCTTTTTCATCATCCACTTTCAGACCACTACAAGACCCATACTGAATTAATTCCTCAAGGAGCTGCAGTCCACAAAACATTTTACTGTGTACTAGAGGGCACCTCCACCATGTAACAGAAAACATACAACCTTCTTAATTTAATTCTGCATTGTTTCCCAGACGATTTGTTAGCCATACAACAGTACCATCCACAGTAATTCACCTCTTTGAAATCCAATGCATTGTAGAGAAACTGAGGTGGTAGCATTCAAACCGTTCTGTAATGTTAATTCTGCTTCATAGAAAGGTGCTACAGGTTCCACAATAATTAATTGGATATTTTTGCAATATATATAGGGCGAGAAAACTCGGGGGGACTCCCTTTTCATTTATGTACATATTCTTTCCATATTGCAAATAATTCCAATTTTTCCCGATTGCATGTCCCCCTAATATACCCAAAATGGGCCTATCGATGGGTTCACAAAGGTACCCAAAATATGAGATTTTGACTGAAAGAGGCTGGCTAACTTCCGGGAACATGATCATAGGAAATAGGTCAAAATCCCGAATCGCAGTTGTTTACGAACAACCACGAACGGAGACTTAAAATAACCTATAAGGCTGGAATTCATGGGGCCTGTATAACAGGCATTTACACAGACTCTCGGGAGGGAGGGCTCTGTGGCCGGGAGAATTTTCTGGCTCCCCGCCCGAAACTTTTCAGAGTCCCTAATGCCTGCTTGAATGTGAATAAGCAGAGCCCGGTAGCTGATATTTTGCCGGGGTGTGGAGGCCCCGGTCGCCGCCAAATTCCTCTGGTCACAGCTTGTGTTAATACACATGTTAATTTTACATGCAAACCACCAATGACAATTTTCCTCGGCCGCGGAGGCCTCGGTCGCCGCCAGAATTTTCTGGTTCCCGCTCAATATATTGCAGAGTCCTGCAGGCCTGCTTCTGTAGGAATATGCAGAGCCCGGTAGCTGATATTTTGCCGGGGTGAGGAGGCCTCGGTCGCCGCCAAATTCCTCTCATCCCAGCTTGTGTTAATACACATGTTAATTTTACATGCAAAACCACCAATTACCATTTCCTCGGCCGCGGAGGCCTCGGTCGCCGGGAGATTTTCCTGGCTCCCCGCTCAATATACTGCACAGTCCCGCAGGCCTGTCTCCAGTGGAATACACACAGTCCGAGAGCCGAAAATTTGCCGGGGTGTGGAGGCCTCGGTCGCCAACAGATTGCCATAGGCTCTGGCTGCAATATTTACCGTGTATTTTTTCCCTCCAGAGACACCACTACACCCTATATAACCCAAAATGGGCCTTGACGCGTGTACACGCGGAGCCCGAGCGCCGAGAGTTCTCCCGGCCGCGGAGGCCTCGGTCGCCGGGAGAATTTCAACGGCCCCTGCTCGAAATTTTTCTAAGTCCAGAATGCCTGCTTCTCCCAGCCTGTGTTAATACACATGTTAATTTAACATGTAAAATCACCAAGGACCATTTCCTCGGCCGCGGAGGCCTCGGTCACCGCCAGAATTTTCTGGCTGCCCGCTCCCCATGGGTAGACGCGCTGCCCAAGCGCCGAGAGTTCTCCCGGCCGCGGAGGCCTCGGTCGCCGGGAGAATTTCTCCGGCCCCTGCTCGAAATTTTTCAAAGTCCAGAATGCCTGCTTCTCCCAGCATGTGTTAATACACATGTTAATTTAACATGTAATATTACCAATGACCTTTTCCTCGGCCGCGGAGGCCTCGGTCGCCGCCAGAATTTTCTGGCTGCCCGCTCCCCATGGGTAGACGCGGAGCCCGAGCGCCGAGAGTTCTCCCGGCCGCGGAGGCCTCGGTCGCCGGGAGAATTTCTCCGGCCCCTGCTCGAAATTTTTCAAAGTCCAGAATGCCTAGTTCTCCCAGCCTGTGTTAATACACATGTTAATTTAACATGTAAAATTACCAAGGATTATTATCCCGGCCGCAGAGGCCTCGGTCGCCGCCAGAAATTTCTGGCTCCCCGCTCAATGTATTGCAGAGTCCCGCAGGCTTGCTTCTCCAAGCCTGTGTTAATACACATGTTAATTTAACATGTAAAATTACAGAGGATTATTTCCCCGGCCGCGGAGGCCTCGGTCGCCGCCAGAATTTTCTGGCTGCCCGCTCAATGTATTGCAGAGTCCCGCAGGCTTGCTTCTCCAAGCCTGTGTTAATACACATGTTAATTTAACATGCAAAATCACCAATGACAAATTCCTCGGCCGCGGAGGCCTCGATCGCCGGGAAAATGTTCTGGCTCCCTGCTCGAATTTTTTTTCTAAGTCCCGATTCGCTATTACAGGCTGGCGCACGGAGTCCGAGGGGCGTAAATATGCCGGGTAGTGGTGCCTTCCGTCGCCGAGACATTTTACAATTGCCTGGGAGCAGTATTTAACATGTTAATTTTTTCCCCTCGTGACACCACTACCCCCTATATAACGCAAAATGGGCCTTGCCAAGGGGGCGCGCAACGCCCGAGCGCGGGCGTTTTTCCCGGCCGCCGAGACCTCCATCGCCGGGAGAATGTCTTCAGCTATTTGCTAGATTTCCCGATTCGCCCCGCACGACAAACAACCACGAACGAGGTGGTTTTCGAGAGTTCTCCCGGCCGCGGAGGCCTCGGTCGCAGGGAGAATTTCCCTGGCCCCTGCTCGAAATTTTTCTAAGTCCAGAATGCCTGCATCTCCCAGCCTGTGTTAAAACACATGTTAATTTAACATGTAAAATTACCAATGACCATTTCCTCGGCCGCAGAGGCCTCGGTCGCAGCCAGAATTTTCTGGCTCCCTGCTCAATATATTGCAGAGTCCCGCATGCTTGCTTCTCCAAGCCTGTGTTAATACACATGTTAATTTAACATGTAAAATTACCGAGGATTATTTCCCCGGCCGCGGAGGCCTCGGTCGCCGCCAGAAATTTCTGGCTCCCCGCTCAATATATTGCAGCGACCCGCAGGCTTGCTTCTCCCAGCCTGTGTTAATACACATGTTAATTTAACATGTAAAATCACCAAGGACCATTTCCTCGGCCGCGGAGGCCTCGGTCGCCGCCAGAATTTTCTGGCTGCCCGCTCCCCATGTGTAGACGCGGAGCCCGAGCGCCGAGAGTTCTCCCGGCCGCGGAGGCCTCGTAGCCGGGAGAATTTCTCGGGCCCCTGCTCGAAATTTTTCTAAGTCCAGAATGCCTGCTTCTCCCAGCCTGTGTTAATACACATGTTAATTTAACATGTAATTTTACCAATGACCTTTTCCTCGGCCGCGGAGGCCTCGGTCGCCGCCAGAATTTTCTGGCTCCCGGCTCAATATATTACAGAGTCCCGCAGGCCTGTCTCCAGTGGAATACACACAGTCCGAGAGCCGAAAATTTGCCGGGGTGTGGAGGCCTCGGTCGCCAACAGATTGCCATAGGCTCTGGCTGCAATATTTACCGTGTATTTTTTCCCTCCAGAGACACCACTACCCCCTATAAAACCCAAAATAGGCCTTGCGGTGGGTACACGCAGAGCCCGAGCGCCGAAGTTCTCCCGGCCGCGGAGGCCTCGGTCGCCGGGAGAATTTCTCCGGCCCCTGCTCGAAATTTTTCAAAGTCCAGAATGCCTGCTTCTCCCAGCCTGTGTTAATACACATGTTAATTTAACATGTTAAATTATCGAGGATTATTTCCCCGGCCGTGGAGGCCTCGGTCGCCGCCAGAATTTTCTGGCTCCCCGCTCAATATATTGCAGAGTCCCGCAGGCTTGCTTCTCCCAGCCTGTGTTAATACACATGTTAATTTAACATGTAAAATCACCGAGGACCATTTCCTCGGCCGCGGAGGCCTCGGTCGCCGCCAGAATTTTCTGGCTCACCTCTCAATGTATTGCAGAGTCCCGCAGGCTTGGTTCTCCAAGCCTGTGTTAATACACATGTTAATTTAACATGTAAAATTACCGAGGATTATTTCCCCGGCCGCGGAGGCCTCGGTCGCCGCCAGAATTTTCTGGCTCCCCGCTCAATGTATTGCAGAGTCCCGCAGGCTTGGTTCTCCAAGCCTGTGTTAATACACATGTTAATTTAACATGTAAAATTACCGAGGATTATTTCCCCGGCCACGGAGGCCTCGGTCGCCGACAGAATTGTCTGGCTCCCTGCTCGAATTTTTTCTAAGTCCCGATTCGCTATTACAGGCTGGCGCACGGAGTCAGAGGGGCGGGAATTCGCCGGGTAGTGGTGCCTTCCGTCGCCGAGACATTTTTCTATTGCCTGGAAGCTGTATTTAACATGTTAATTTTTTCCCCCTCGGGACACCACTACCCCCTATATAACCCAACATGGGCCTTGCCGCGGGTACACGCGGAGCCCGAGCGCCGAGTGTTCTCCCGGCCGCGGAGGCCTCGGTCGCCGGGAGAATTTCTCCGGCCCCTGCTCGAAATTTTTCAAAGTCCAGAATGCCTGCTTCTCCCAGCCTGTGTTAATACACATGTTAATTTAACATGTTAAATTACCGAGGATTATTTCCCCGGCCGTGGAGGCCTCGGTCGCCGCCAGAATTTTCTGGCTCCCCGCTCAATATATTGCAGAGTCCCGCAGGCTTGCTTTTCCCAGCCTGTGTTAATACACATGTTAATTTAACATGTAAAATTACCAATGACCATTTCCTCGGCCGCAGAGGCCTCGGTCGCCGCCAGAATTTTCTGGCTCCCCGCTCAATGTATTGCAGAGTCCCGCAGGCATGCTTCTCCAAGCCTGTGTTAATACACATGTTAATTTAACATGTTAAATTACCGAGGATTATTTCCCCGGCCGTGGAGGCCTCGGTCGCCGCCAGAATTTTCTGGCTCCCCGCTCAATATATTGCAGAGTCCCGCAGGCTTGCTTTTCCCAGCCTGTGTTAATACACATGTTAATTTAACATGTAAAATCACCAAGGACCATTTCCTCGGCCGCGGAGGCCTCGGTCGCCGCCAGAATTTTCTGGCTTCCCGCTCCCCATGGGTAGACGCGGAGCCCGAGCGCCGAGAGTTCTCCCGGCCGCGGAGGCCTCGGTCGCCGGGAGAATTTCTCCGGCCCCTGCTCGAAATTTTTCAAAGTCTAGAATGCCTAGTTCTCCCAGCCTGTGTTAATACACATGTTAATTTAACATGTAAAATTACCAAGGATTATTATCCCGGCCGCAGAGGCCTCGGTCGCCGCCAGAAATTTCTGGCTCCCCGCTCAATGTATTGCAGCGTCCCGCAGGCTTGCTTCTCCAAGCCTGTGTTAATACACATGTTAATTTAACATGTAAAATTACAGAGGATTATTTCCCCGGCCGCGGAGGCCTCGGTCGCCGCCAGAATTTTCTGGCTGCCCGCTCAATGTATTGCAGAGTCCCGCAGGCTTGCTTCTCCAAGCCTGTGTTAATACACATGTTAATTTAACATGCAAAATCACCAATGACAAATTCCTCGGCCGCGGAGGCCTCGATCGCCGGGAAAATGTTCTGGCTCCCTGCTCGAATTTTTTTTCTAAGTCCCGATTCGCTATTACAGGCTGGCGCACGGAGTCCGAGGGGCGTAAATATGCCGGGTAGTGGTGCCTTCCGTCGCCGAGACATTTTACAATTGCCTGGGAGCAGTATTTAACATGTTAATTTTTTCCCCTCGGGACACCACTACCCCCTATATAACCCAAAATGGGCCTTGCCAAGGGGGCGCGCAACGCCCGAGCGCGGGCGTTTTTCCCGGCCGCCGAGGCCTCCATCGCCGGGAGAATGTCTTCAGCTATTTGCTAGATTTCCCGATTCGCCCCGCACGGCAAACAACCACGAACGAGGTGGTTTTCGAGAGTTCTCCCGGCCGCGGAGGCCTCGGTCGCCGGGAGAATTTCTCGGGCCCCTGCTCGAAATTTTTCTAAGTCCAGAATGCCTGCATCTCCCAGCCTGTGTTAAAACACATGTTAATTTAACATGTAAAATTACCAATGACCATTTCCTCGGCCGCAGAGGCCTCGGTCGCAGCCAGAATTTTCTGGCTCCCTGCTCAATATATTGCAGAGTCCCGCATGCTTGCTTCTCCCAGCCTGTGTTAATACACATGGTTATTTAACATGTAAAATTACCGAGGATTATTTCCCTGGCCGCAGAGGCCGCGGTCGCCGCCAGAATTTTCTGGCTCCCCGCTCAATGTATTGCAGAGTCCCGCAGGCTTGCTTCTCCAAGCCTGTGTTAATACACATGTTAATTTAACATGTAAAATTACCGAGGATTATTTCCCCGGCCGCGGAGGCCTCGGTCGCCGCCAGAATTTTCTGGCTCCCCGCTCAATATATTGCAGCGACCCGCAGGCTTGCTTCTCCCAGCCTGTGTTAATACACATGTTAATTTAACATGTAAAATTACCGAGGATTATTTCCCCGGCCGCGGAGGCTTCGGTCGCCGCCAGAATTTTCTGGCTCCCGGCTCAATATATTACAGAGTCCCGCAGGCCTGTCTCCAGTGGAATACACACAGTCCGAGAGCCGAAAATTTGCCGGGGTGTGGAGGCCTCGGTCGCCAACAGATTGCCATAGGCTCTGGCTGCAATATTTACCGTGTATTTTTTCCCTCCAGAGACACCACTACCCCCTATATAACCCAAAATGGGCCTTGCGGCGTGTACACGCGGAGCCCGAGCGCCGAAGTTCTCCCGGCCGCGGAGGCCTCGGTCGCCGGGAGAATTTCTCCGGCCCCTGCTCGAAATTTTTCAAAGTCCAGAATGCCTGCTTCTCCCAGCCTGTGTTAATACACATGTTAATTTAACATGTAAAATTACCGAGGATTATTTCCCCGGCCGCGGAGGCCTCGGTCGCCGCCAGAATTTTCTGGCTCCCCGCTCAATGTATTGCAGAGTCCCGCAGGCTTGCTTCTCCCAGCCTGTGTTAATACACATGTTAATTTAACATGTAAAATCATTGAGGACCATTTCCTCGGCCGCGGAGGCCTCGGTCGCCGCCAGAATTTTCTGGCTCCCCGCTCAATGTATTGCAGAGTCCCGCAGGCTTGCTTCTCCCAGCCTGTGTTAATACACATGTTAATTTAACATGTAAAATCAACAAGGACCATTTCCTCGGCCGCGGAGGCCTCGGTCGCCGCCAGAATTTTCTGGCTGCCCGCTCCCCATTGGTAGACGCGGAGCCCGAGCGCCGAGAGTTCTCCCGGCCGCGGAGGCCTCGGTCGCCGGGAGAATTTCTCCGGCCCCTGCTCGAAATTTTTCAAAGTCCAGAATGCCTGCTTCTCCCAGCATGTGTTAATACACATGTTAATTTAACATGTAATATTACCAATGACCTTTTCCTCGTCCGCGGAGGCCTCGGTCGCCGCCAGAATTTTCTGGCTGCCCGCTCCCCATGGGTAGACGCGCTGCCCGAGCGCCGAGATTTCTCCCGGCCGCGGAGGCCTCTGTCGCCGGGAGAATTTCTCTGGCCCCTGCTCGAAATTTTTCAAAGTCCAGAATGCCTAGTTCTCCCAGCCTGTGTTAATACACATGTTAATTTAACATGTAAAATTACCAAGGATTATTATCCCGGCCGCAGAGGCCTCGGTCGCCGCCAGAAATTTCTGGCTCCCCGCTCAATGTATTGCAGAGACCCGCAGGCTTGCTTCTCCAAGCCTGTGTTAATACACATGTTAATTTAACATGTAAAATTACCGAGGATTATTTCCCCGGCCGCGGAGGCCTCGATCGCCGCCAGAAATTTCTGGCTCCCCGCTCAATATATTGCAGCGACCCGCAGGCTTGCTTCTCCCAGCCTGTGTTAATACACATGTTAATTTAACATGTAAAATCACCAAGGACCATTTCCTCGGCCGCGGAGGCCTCGGTCGCCGCCAGAATTTTCTGGCTGCCCGCTCCCCATGTGTAGACGCGGAGCCCGAGCGCCGAGAGTTCTCCCGGCCGCGGAGGCCTCGGTCGCCGCCAGAATTTTCTGGCTCCCCGCTCAATGTATTGCAGAGTCCCGCAGGCTTGCTTCTCCAAGCCTGTGTTAATACACATGTTAATTTAACATGCAAAATCACCAATGACAATTTCCTCGGCCGCGGAGGCCTCCATCGCCGCGGAGAATTTTCTGGCTCTCTGCTCGAATTTTTTCTAAGTCCCGATTCGCTATTACAGGCTGGCGCACGGAGTCCGAGGGGCGGAAATATGCCGGGTAGTGGTGCCTTCCGTCGCCGAGACATTTTACAATTGCCTGGGAGCAGTATTTAACATGTTAATTTTTTCCCCCTCGGGACACCACTACCCCCTATATAACCCAAAATGGGCCATGCAATGGGTGCCCACAACGCCCGAGCGCGGGCATTTTTCCCGGGCGCCGAGGCCTCGATCGCCGGGAGAATGTCTCCAGCTATTTGCATGATGTCCCGATTCGCCCCACAAGGCGAACAACCACGAACGAGGTGGTTTTCGTTCGTGGTTGTTTTCGTTCGTGGTTGTTTACTGTTCGTGGTTGTTTTCATTCGTGGTTGTTGTGCGTTCGTGGTTGTTGTCGTTCGGGGTTGTTTTCCGTTCGTGGTTGTTGTCGTTCGTGGTTGTTGTCGTTCGTGGTTGTTGTCGTTCGTGGTTGTTTTCCGTTCGTGGTTGTTTTACGTTCGTGGTTGTTTTCGAGGCAATTGGTACTTTGAAAATTTCAATCGGTTAGCTAGAAAAAATTCTCCCGGCGGTGATTGCCTTGATCGCCGGGAGAATTTTCTGGCTCCCCGATAAAATTTTTTCCAAGTCCCGATTCGCTCTTACTAGCTGGCGCACGGAGTCCGAGGGGCGGGAATTCGCCGGGTAGTGGTGTGTTCCGTCGCCGAGACATTTTCCTATTGCCTGGAAGCAGTATTTAACATGTTAATTTTTTCCCCCTCGGGACACCACTACCCCCTATATAACACAAAATGGGCCTTGCCGCGGGTACACCCGGAGCCCGAGCGCCGAGAGTTCTCCCGGCCGCAGAGGCCTCGGTCGCCGGGAGATTTTCTCCGGCCCCTGCTCGAAATTTTCCAAAGTCCAGAATGCCTGCTTCTCCCAGCCTGTGTTAATACACATGTTAATTTAACATGTAAAATCACCAAGGACCATTTCCTCGGCCGCGGAGGCCTCGGTCGCCGCCAGAATTTTCTGGCTGCCCGCTCCCCAAGGGTAGACGCGGAGCCCGAGCGCCGAGAGTTCTCCCGGCCGCGGAGGCCTCGGTCGCCGGGAGAATTTCTCCGGCCCCTGCTCGAAATTTTTCAAAGTCCAGAATGCCTGCTTCTCCCAGCATGTGTTAATACACATGTTAATTTAACATGTAATATTACCAATGACCTTTTCCTCGGCCGCGGAGGCCTCGGTCGCCGCCAGAATTTTCTGGCTGCCCGCTCCCCATGGGTAGACGCGGAGCCCGAGCGCCGAGAGTTCTCCCGGCCGCGGAGGCCTCGGTCGCCGGGAGAATTTCTCCGGCCCCTGCTCGAAATTTTTCAAAGTCCAGAATGCCTAGTTCTCCCAGCCTGTGTTAATACACATGTTAATTTAACATGTAAAATTACCAAGGATTATTATCCCGGCCGCAGAGGCCTCGGTCGCCGCCAGAAATTTCTGGCTCCCCGCTCAATGTATTGCAGAGTCCCGCAGGCTTGCTTCTCCAAGCCTGTGTTAATACACATGTTAATTTAACATGTAAAATTACAGAGGATTATTTCCCCGGCCGCGGAGGCCACGGTCGCCGCCAGAATTTTCTGGCTGCCCGCTCAATGTATTGCAGAGTCCCGCAGGCTTGCTTCTCCAAGCCTGTGTTAATACACATGTTAATTTAACATGCAAAATCACCAATGACAAATTCCTCGGCCGCGGAGGCCTCGATCGCCGGGAAAATGTTCTGGCTCCCTGCTCGAATTTTTTTTCTAAGTCCCGATTCGCTATTACAGGCTGGCGCACGGAGTCCGAGGGGCGTAAATATGCCGGGTAGTGGTGCCTTCCGTCGCCGAGACATTTTACAATTGCCTGGGAGCAGTATTTAACATGTTAATTTTTTCCCCTCGGGACACCACTACCCCCTATATAACCCAAAATGGGCCTTGCCAAGGGGGCGCGCAACGCCCGAGCGCGGGCGTTTTTCCCGGCCGCCGAGGCCTCCATCGCCGGGAGAATGTCTTCAGCTATTTGCTAGATTTCCCGATTCGCCCCGCACGGCAAACAACCACGAACGAGGTGGTTTTCGAGAGTTCTCCCGGCCGCAGAGGCCTCGGTCGCCGGGAGAATTTCTCGGGCCCCTGCTCGAAATTTTTCTAAGTCCAGAATGCCTGCATCTCCCAGCCTGTGTTAAAACACATGTTAATTTAACATGTAAAATTACCAATGACCATTTCCTCGGCCGCAGAGGCCTCGGTCGCAGCCAGAATTTTCTGGCTCCCTGCTCAATATATTGCAGAGTCCCGCATGCTTGCTTCTCCCAGCCTGTGTTAATACACATGGTTATTTAACATGTAAAATTACCGAGGATTATTTCCCTGGCCGCAGAGGCCGCGGTCGCCGCCAGAATTTTCTGGCTCCCCGCTCAATGTATTGCAGAGTCCCGCAGGCTTGCTTCTCCAAGCCTGTGTTAATACACATGTTAATTTAACATGTAAAATTACCGAGGATTATTTCCCCGGCCGCGGAGGCCTCGGTCGCCGCCAGAATTTTCTGGCTCCCCGCTCAATATATTGCAGCGACCCGCAGGCTTGCTTCTCCCAGCCTGTGTTAATACACATGTTAATTTAACATGTAAAATTACCGAGGATTATTTCCCCGGCCGCGGAGGCCTCGGTCGCCGCCAGAATTTTCTGGCTCCCGGCTCAATATATTACAGAGTCCCGCAGGCCTGTCTCCAGTGGAATACACACAGTCCGAGAGCCGAAAATTTGCCGGCGTGTGGAGGCCTCGGTCGCCAACAGATTGCCATAGGCTCTGGCTGCAATATTTACCGTGTATTTTTTCCCTCCAGAGACACCACTACCCCCTATATAACCCAAAATGGGCCTTGCGGCGGGTACACGCGGAGCCCGAGCGCCGAAGTTCTCCCGGCCGCGGAGGCCTCGGTCGCCGGGAGAATTTCTCCGGCCCCTGCTCGAAATTTTTCAAAGTCCAGAATGCCTGCTTCTCCCAGCCTGTGTTAATACACATGTTAATTTAACATGTAAAATTACCGAGGATTATTTCCCCGGCCGCGGAGGCCTCGGTCGCCGCCAGAATTTTCTGGCTCCCCGCTCAATGTATTGCAGAGTCCCGCAGGCTTGCTTCTCCCAGCCTGTGTTAATACACATGATAATTTAACATGTAAAATCATTGAGGACCATTTCCTCGGCCGCGGAGGCCTCGGTCGCCGCCAGAATTTTCTGGCTCCCCGCTCAATGTATTGCAGAGTCCCGCAGGCTTGCTTCTCCCAGCCTGTGTTAATACACATGTTAATTTAACATGTAAAATCAACAAGGACCATTTCCTCGGCCGCGGAGGCCTCGGTCGCCGCCAGAATTTTCTGGCTGCCCGCTCCCCATTGGTAGACGCGGAGCCCGAGCGCCGAGAGTTCTCCCGGCCGCGGAGGCCTCGGTCGCCGGGAGAATTTCTCCGGCCCCTGCTCGAAATTTTTCAAAGTCCAGAATGCCTGCTTCTCCCAGCATGTGTTAATACACATGTTAATTTAACATGTAATATTACCAATGACCTTTTCCTCGGCCGCGGAGGCCTCGGTCGCCGCCAGAATTTTCTGGCTGCCCGCTCCCCATGGGTAGACGCGCTGCCCGAGCGCCGAGAGTTCTCCCGGCCGCGGAGGCCTCGGTCGCCGGGAGAATTTCTCCGGCCCCTGCTCGAAATTTTTCAAAGTCCAGAATGCCTAGTTCTCCCAGCCTGTGTTAATACACATGTTAATTTAACATGTAAAATTACCAAGGATTATTATCCCGGCCGCAGAGGCCTCGGTCGCCGCCAGAAATTTCTGGCTCCCCGCTCAATGTATTGCAGAGTCCCGCAGGCTTGCTTCTCCAAGC
>NW_026963029.1:0-23218 GCF_032445375.1 Bacillus rossius redtenbacheri
AGGTAATTAGGCAGGCAATTAGGCAGTTACTTAGGCAGGCATTTAGGCATTTATTTAGGCAGGCAATTAGGCAGGCAATTAGGCAATTATATAGGCAGGCAATTAGGCAGGCAATTAGGCAGTTAATTAGGCAGGCAATTAGGCAGGCAATAAGGCAATTAATTAGGCAGGCAATTAGGCAGGCAATTATGCAGGCCATTAGGCAGTTAATTAGGCAGGCAATTATGCAGGCAATTAGGCAGGCAATTAAGCAGCTAAGGTGGCAGTTAATTAGGCAGTTAATTAGGCATGCAATAAGGCAGTTAATTACGCAGGTAATTTGGTAGTTAATTAGGCAGGCAATTAGGCAGGCAATTATGCAGGCAATTAGATAATTAATTAAGCAGGCAATTAAGCAGGCAATTAGGCATGCAATTAGGCAGGCAATTAGGCAGTTAATTAGGCAGGCAATTATGCAGTTAATTAGGCAGGCAATTAGGCAATTAATTAAGCAGACCATTAGGCAGTTAATTAGGGCAGGCAATTATGCAGGCAATTAGGCAGGCAATTAAGCAGCTAATTTTGCAGGTAATTAGGCAGTTAATTATGCAGTTAATTAGGCAGGCAATAAGGCAGTTAATTACGCAGGTAATTTGGCAGTTAATTAGGCAGGCAATTAGGCAGGCAATTATGCAGGCAATTAGGTAATTAATTAAGCAGGCAATTAAGCAGACAATTAGGCAGGCAATTAGGCAGGCAATTAGGCAGTTAATTAGGAAGGCAATTAGGCAGTTAATTAGGCAGGCAATTAGGCAATAATTTAAGCAGGCCATTAGGCAGTTAATTATGCAGGCAATTAGGCAGGCAATTAGGCAGGCAATTAGGCAGGCGATTAGGCAGTAAATTAGGCATGCAATTAGGCAGGCAAGCAATTAAGCAGGCAATTAGGCAGTTAATAAGGCAGGCCATTAGGAAGATAATTAGGCAGGCAATTAGGCTGTACATTAGGCAGGCAATTAGACAGGCAATTAGGCAGTTAATAAGGCAGGCCATTAGGCAGTTAATTAGGCAGGTAATTAGGCAGTTAATAAGGCAGGCAATTAGACAGTTTATTAGGCAGGCAATTATGCAGGCAATTAGGCAGTTAATTAGGCAGACAATTAGGCAGGCAATTAGGCACTTAATTAGGCAGTTTATTAGGCAGGCAATAAGGCAGGCAATTGAGCAGGTAATTAGGCACTTAATTAGGCAGGCAATTAGGCAGGCAATTAGGCAGGCAATTAGGCAGGCAGTTAGGCAGGCAATTATGCAGGTAATTAGGCAGGCAATTAGGCACTTAATTAGGCAGTTTATTAGGCAGGCAATAAGGCAGGCAATTGAGCAGGTAATTAGGCAGTTAATTAGGCAGGCAATTAGGCAGGCAATTAGGTAAGCAATTAGGCAGGCAAAAAAGCAATTAATTTAGCAGGCAATTAGGCAGGCAATTAGACAGGCAAATAGGCAATTAATTAAGCAGGCAATTAGGCAGGCAATAAGGCATTTAATTAGGCATGCAATAAGGTACTTATTTAGGCAGGCAATAAGGCAGTTTATTAGGAAGGCAATTAGGCAGGCAATTAGGCAATTAATTAAGCAGGCAATTAGGCAGGCCATTAGGCAGTTTATTAGGCAGGCAATTATGCAGGCAAATAGGCAGGAAATTACAGCTAATTTGGCAGGTAATTAAACAGTTAATTAAGTAGTTAATTAGGCAGGCAATTAGTTATTTAATTAGGCACGCAATAAGGCAGTTAATTAGGCAGTCAATTAGTTAAGCAATTAGGCAATTTATAAAGCAAGCAATTAGGCAGGCAATTAGGCTGACATTTAGGCATTTAATTAGGCAGGCATTAGGCTGGCAATTAGGCATGTAAATAGGCAGTTAATTAGGCCTGCAATTAGGCAGGCAATTAGGCAGGCAATAAGGCATTTATTAGGCAGGCAATAAGGCAGGCAATTAGACAGTTTATTAGGCAGGCAATTAGGCAGGCAATTAGGCAGGCAATTAAGCAGTTAATTAGGCAGGCAATTAAGCATTTAATTAGGCAGGCAATTAGGCATTTAATTAGGCAGTTTATTAGGCAGGCAATTAGGCAGGCAATTAGGCAATTAATTAAGCAGGCAATTAGGCAGGTAATTAGGCAGGCAATTAGGCAGTTACTTAGGCAGGCAATTAGGCATTTATTTAGGCAGGCAATTAGGCAGGCAATTAGGCATTTAAATAGGCAGGCAATTAGGCAGGCAATTAGGCAGTTAATTAGGCAGGCAATTAGGCAGGCAATAAGGCAATTAATTAGGCAGGCAATTAGGCAGGCAATTATGCAGGCCATTAGGCAGTTAATTAGGCAGGCAATTATGCAGGCAATTAGGCAGGCAATTAAGCAGCTAAGGTGGCAGTTAATTAGGCAGTTAATTAGGCATGCAATAAGGCAGTTAATTACGCAGGTAATTTGGTAGTTAATTAGGCAGGCAATTAGGCAGGCAATTATGCAGGCAATTAGATAATTAATTAAGCAGGCTATTAAGCAGGCAATTAGGCATGCAATTAGGCAGGCAATTAGGCAGTTAATTAGGCAGGCAATTATGCAGTTAATTAGGCAGGCAATTAGGCAATTAATTAAGCAGACCATTAGGCAGTTAATTAGGGCAGGCAATTATGCAGGCAATTAGGCAGGCAATTAAGCAGCTAATTTTGCAGGTAATTAGGCAGTTAATTAGGCAGTTAATTAGGCAGGCAATAAGGCAGTTAATTACGCAGGTAATTTGGCAGTTAATTAGGCAGGCAATTAGGCAGGCAATTATGCAGGCAATTAGGTAATTAATTAAGCAGGCAATTAAGCAGACAATTAGGCAGGCAATTAGGCAGGCAATTAGGCAGTTAATTAGGAAGGCAATTAGGCAGTTAATTAGGCAGGCAATTAGGCAATAATTTAAGCAGGCCATTAGGCAGTTAATTATGCAGGCAATTAGGCAGGCAATTAGGCAGGCAATTAGGCAGGTGATTAGGCAGTAAATTAGGCATGCAATTAGGCAGGCAAGCAATTAAGCAGGCAATTAGGCAGTTAATAAGGCAGGCCATTAGGAAGATAATTAGGCAGGCAATTAGGCTGTACATTAGGCAGGCAATTAGACAGGCAATTAGGCAGTTAATTAGGCAGGCCATTAGGCAGTTAATTAGGCAGGTAATTAGGCAGTTAATAAGGCAGGCAATTAGACAGTTTATTAGGCAGGCAATTAGGCAGGCAATAAGGCAGTTAATTAGGCAGGCATTTGGGCAGTTAATTAGGCAGGCAATTAGGCAGGCAATAATTAATAATGCAATTAGGCAGGCAATTAGGCAGGTCATTAGGCAGTTAATTAGATAGGCAATTATGCAGGCAATTAAACAAGCAATTAAGCAGCTAATTTGGCAGGTAATTAGGCAGTTAATTAGGCAGTTAATTAGGCAGGCAATTAGGCAGTTAATTAGGCAGGCAATTATGCAGGCAAATAGGCAGGCAGTTAGGCAGGCAATTATGCAGGTAAATAGGCAGGCAATTTGGCATTTAATTAGGCAGGCAATTAGACAGGCAATTAGGCAGGCAATTAAGCAGATAATTAGGCAGGCAATTATGCATTTAATTAGGCAGTCAATTAGGCAGGCAATTAGGTATTAAATTAGGCAGGCAATTAGGAAGTTAATTAGGCAGGCAATTAAGCAGCTAATTTGGCAGGTAATTAGGCAGTTAATTAGTCAGTTAATTAGGCAGGCAATTAGGCAGTTAATTAAGCAGGCAATTAGGCAGGCAAATAGGCAGGCAGTTAGGCAGGCAATTAGGCAGGCAATTAGGCAGGCAATTTAGCAGATAATTAGGCAGGCAATTAAGCATTTTATTAGACAGGCAATTAGGCAGGCAATTAGGTACTTATTTAGGCAGGCAATTAGGCAGTTAATTAGGAAGGCAATTAGGCAGGCAATTAGGCAGGCAATTAGGCATTTTAATAGGCAGGCAATAAGGCAGTTAATTAGGAAGGCAATTAGGCAGACAATTAGGCAATTAATTAAGCAGGCAATTAGGCAGATAATTAGGCAGGAATTAGGCAGTTAATTAGGGAGGCAATTAGGCATTTAATTAGGCAGGCAATTAGGCAGTTAATTAGGCAGGCAATTAGGCAGTTAATAAGGCAGGCAATTAGGCAAATAATAAGGCAGGCAATTAGGCAAGCAATTAATTAGGCGATTAGGCAGGCAATAAGGCAGTTAATTAAGCAAGCAATTAGGCAAGCAATTAAGCAGGCAATTAGGCAGGCAAGCAATTAAGCAGGCAATTAGGCAGGCAAGCAATTAAGCAGGCAATTAGGCAGTTAATTAGGCAGGCCATTAGGAAGATAATTACGCAGGCAATTAGGCAGTATATTAGGCAGGCAATTAGACAGGCAATTAGGCAGTTAATTAGGCAGTTAATTAGGCAGACAATTAGGAAGTTATTAGGCAGACAATTTGGTAGTTAATTAGGCAGGCAAATAGGCAGGCAAATAGGCAGGCAGTTAGGCAGGCAATTATGCAGGTAATAAGGCAGGCAATTAGGCATTTAATTAGGCAGGCAATTAGGCTGGCAATAAGCAGGCAATTAGGCAGGCATTTAGGCAGGCATTTAGGCAGTAAATTAGAAAGGCAATTAGGCAATTAATTAAGCAGGCAATTAGGCAGTCCATAAGGCAGGCAATAAGGCAATTAATTAGGCAGGCAATAAGGCATTTAATTAGGCAGGCAATTAGGCAGGCAATTAGGCAATAAATTAAGCAGGCAATTAGGCAGTTAATTAGGCAGGCAATTAGGCAGTTTATTAGGCAGGGAATTATCCAGGCAATTAGGCAAATTATTAAGCATGCAATTAGGCAGGCCATTAGGCAGTTTATTAGGGAGGCAAGTATTTAGGAAAATAGGCAGGAAGTTACAGCTAATTTGGCAGGTAATTAGGCAGTTAATTAGGTAGTTAATTAGGCAGGCAATTAGTTATTTAATTAGGCAGGCAATAAGGCAGTTAATTAGGCAGTCAATTAGGCAGGCAATTAGGCAATTAATAAAGCAAGCAATTAAGCAGGCAATTAGGCTGACAATTAGGCATTTAATTAGACAGGCATTAGGCAGGCAATTAGGCAATTTATTAAGCATGCAATAAGGCAGGCAATTAGGCAGGCAATTAGGCAGGCAATTAGGCAGGCAATTAAGAAGTTAATTAGGCAGGCAAATAAGCATTTCATTAGGCAGGCAATTAGGCAGTTAATTAGGCAGGCAATTAGGCAAATAATTAAGCAGGCAATTAGGCAGTTTATTAGGCAGGCAATTAGGCATTTAATTAGGCAGGCAATTAGCAGGCAATTAAGCAGGCCATAAGGCATTTAATTAGGCAGGCAATTAGGCCGGCAATTAGGCAGGCAATTAAGCAGCTAATTTGGCAGGTATTCAGGCAGTTAATTAGGCAGTTAATTAGGTAGGCAATTAGGCAGTTATAGGCAGGCAATTTGGCAGTTAATTATGCAGTAAATAAGGCAGGCAATTAGGCAAATAATAAGGCAGGCAGTTAGGCAAGCAATTAATTAGGAAATTAGGCAGGCAATAAGGCAGTTAATTAAGTAAGCAATTAGGCAAGCAATTAGGCAGGCAATTAGGCAGGCAAGCAATAAAGCAGGCAATTAGGCAGTTAATTAGGCAGGCCATTAGTAAGATAACTAGGCAGGCAATTAGGCAGTATATTAAACAGGCAATTAGACAGGCAATTAGGCAGTTAATTAGGCAGGGAATTTGGCAGTTAATTAGGCAGGTAATTAGGCAGGTAATTAGGCAGTTAATTAGGCAGTTAATTAGGCCTGCAATTAGGCAAGCAATTAGGCGGGCAATAAGGCATTTATTAGGCAGGCAATTAGGCAGTTAATTAGGCAGGCAATTAGGCAGTTAATTAGGCAGGCAATTAGGCAATTAATTAAGCATGCAATTAGGCAGGCAATTAGGCAAGCAATTAGGCAGGCAATTATTCAGTTAATTAGGCAGGCAATTAGGCAGTTAATTAGGCAGGCAATTAGGCAGGCAATTAGGCAATTAATTGGGCATGCAATTAGGCAGGCAATTAGGCAAGCAATTAGGCAGGCAATTAGGCAGTTATTTAGGCAGGCAATTAGGCAGTTAATTAGGCAGGCAATTAGGCAGGCAATTAGGCAATTAATTGGGCATGCAATTAGGCAGGCAATTAGGCAAAAAATTAGGCAGGCAATTAGGCAAGCAATTAATTAGGCAATTAGGCAGGCAATAAGGCAGTTAATTAAGCAAGCAATTAGGCAAGCTATTAGGCAGGCAATTAGGCAGGCAAGCAATTAAGCAGGCAATAAGGCAGTTAATTAGGCAGTTAATTAGGCAGGCAATTAGGCAGTTAATTAGGCAGGCAATTAGGCAGTTAATTAGGCAGGCCATTAGGCAGGCAATTAGGCAATTAATTAAGCATGCAATTAGGCAGGCAATTAGGCAAGCAATTAGGCAGGCAATTAGGCAGTTATTTAGGCAGGCAATTAGGCAGTTAATTAGGCAGGCAATTAGGCAGGCAATTAGGCAATTAATTGGGCATGCAATTAGGCAGGCAATTAGGCAGGCAATTAGGCAATTAATTAAGCATGCAATTAGGCAGGCAATTAGGCAAGCAATTAGGCAGGCAATTATTCAGTTAATTAGGCAGGCAATTATGCAGTTAATTAGGCAGGGAATTTGGCAGATAATTAGGCAGGTAATTAGGCAGTTAATTAGGCCTGCAATTAGGCAGGCAATTAGGCAGGCAATAAGGCAGGCAATAAGGCATTTATTAGGCAGGCAATTAGGCAGTTAATAAGGCAGGCAATTAGGCATTTTAATAGGCAGGCAATTATGCAGGCAATTAGGCAGGCAATTAAACAGCTAATTTGGCAGGTAATTAGGCAGTCAATTAGGCAGTTAATTAGGCAGGCAATTAGGCAGGCAATTAGGCACTTATTAGGCAGGCAATTTGGCAGTTAATTATGCAGGCAATAGGCAGGCAATTAGGCAGGCAATTAGGCAAATAATAAGGCAGGCAATTAGGCAAGCAATTAAATAGGCGATTAGGCAGGCAATAAGGCAGTTAATTAAGCAAGCAATTAGGCAGGCAATTAGGCAGGCAATTAGGAAGGCAAGCAATTAAGCAGGCAATTAGGCAAATAATTAAGCAGGCCATTAGGAAGATAATTAGGCAGGCAATTAGGCAGTATATTAGGCAGGCAATTAGACAGGCAATTAGGCAGGCAATTAATCAATTAATTAAGCAGGCAATTGGGCAGGTAATAAGGCAGGCAATTAGGCAGTTAATTAGGCAGGCAATTAGGCATTTATTTAGGCAGTCAATTAGGCAGGCAATTAGGCATTTAAATAGGCAGGCAATTATGCAGTCAATTAGGCAGGCAATTAAGCAAATAATAAGGCAGGCAATTAGGCAAGCAATTAATTAGGCGATAAGGCAGGCAATAAGGCAGTTAATTAAGCACGCAATTAGGCAAGTAATTAGGCAGGCAATTAGGCAGGCAAGCAATTAAGCAGGCAATAAGGCAGTTAATAAGGCAGGCCATTAGGAAGATAATTAGGCAGGCAATTAGGCAGTATATTAGGCAGGCAATAACACAGGCAATTAGGCAGTTAATTAGGCAGGGAATTTGGCAGTTAATTAGGCAGGCAATTAGCAGGCAAATAGGCAGGCAGTTTGGCAGGCAATTATGCAGGCAATCAGGCAGGCAATTAGGAATTTAATTAGGCAGGCAATTAGGCAGGCAATTAGGCAGGCACCAATTAAGCAGGCAATTAGGCAGTTAATTAGGCAGGCCATAAGGCAGATAATTAGGCAGGCAATAAGGCAGGGAATTAGGCAAGTAATTAGGCAGGCAATTAAGAAGATAATTAGGCAGGCAATTATGCATTTAATAAGGCAGGCAATTAGGCAAGCAATTAGGCAGGCAATTAGGCAGGCAATTAGGCAGTTAATTAGGCAGGCAATTAGGCAGTTAATTAGGCAGGCAATTATGCAGTCAATTAGGTAATTAATTAAGCAGGCTATTAAGCAGGCAATTAGGCAGGCAATTAGGCAGGCAATTAGGCAGTAAATTAGGCAGGCAATTAGGCAATTAATTAAGCAGGCAATTAGGCAGGCCATTAAACAGTTTATTAGGCAGGCAATTAGGCAGGCCATTAAACAGTTTATTAGGCAGGCAATTATGCAGGCAAATAGGCAGGAAATTACAGCTAATTTGGCAGGTAATTAGGCAGTTAATTAAGTAGTTAATTAGGCAGGCAATTAGTTATTTAATTAGGCAGGCAATAAGGCAGTTAATTAGGCAGTCAATTAGGCAAGCAATTAGGCAATTAATAAAGCAAGCAATTAGGCAGGCAACTAGGCAGGCAATTAAGCAGTTAATTAGAAAGGCAATTAAGCATTTAATAAGGCAGGCAATTAAGCATTTAATTAGGCAGGCAATTAGGCTGGTAATTAGGCAATTAATTAAGCATGCAATTAGGCAGGCAATTAAGCAGTTAATTAGAAAGGCAATTAAGCATTTAATAAGGCAGGTAATTAAGCATTTAATTAAGCAGGCAATTAGGCATTTAATTAGGCAGGCAATTAGGCAGTTAATTAGGCAGGCAATTAGACAATTAATTAAGCAGGCAATTAGGCAGGCAATAAGCAGTTAATTAGGCAGGCAATTAGGCATTTAATTAGGCAGGCGATTAGGCAGGCCATTAGGCATTTAATTAGGCAGGCAATTATGCCGGCAATTAGGCAGGAAATTAAGCAGCTAATTTGGCAGGTAATTAGGCAGTTAATTAGGCAGTTAATTAGGCAGTTAATTAGGCAGGCAATTAGGCAGTTATTAAGCAGGCAATTTGGCAGTTAATTATGCAGTAAATAAGGCAGGCAATTAGGCAGGCAATTAGGCAAATAATTAGGCAGGCAATTAGGCAAGCAATTGAGCAATAATAAGGCATGCAATTAGGCAGGCAATTAGGCAAGCAATTAGGCAGGAAATTAAGCAGCTAATTTGGCAGGTAATTAGGCAGTTAATTAGGCAGTTAATTATGCAGGCAATTAAGCAATTAATTGGGCATGCAATTAGGCAGGCAATTAGGCAAGCAATTAGGCAATTAATTAAGCATGCAATTAGGCAGGCAATTAGGCAAGCAATTAGGCAGACAATTAGTCAGTTAATTAGGCAGGCAATTAGGCAGGGAATTTGGCAGATAATTAGGAAGGTAATTAGGCAGTTAATTAGGCCTGCAATTAGGCAGGCAATTAGGCAGGCAATAAGGCATTTATTAGGCAGGCAATTAGGCAGTTAATAAGGCAGGTAAATAGGCAGTTAATTAGGCAAGCCATTAGGCAGGCAATTAGGCAATTAATGAGGCATGCAATTAGGCAGGCAATTAGGCAAGCAATTAGGCAGGCAATTAAGCAGTTAATTAGGCAGGCAATTAAGCATTTAATTAGGCAGGCAATTAGGCATTTAATTAGGCAGTTTATTAGGCAGGCAATTAGGCAGGCAATTAGGCAATTAATTAAGTTGGCAATTAGGCAGGTAATTAGGCAGGCAATTAGGCAGTTACTAGGGCAGGCAATTAGGCATTTATTTAGGCAGGCAATTAGGCAGGCAATTAGGCATTTAAATAGGCAGGCAATTAGGCAGGCAATTAGGCAGTTAATTAGGCAGGCAATTAGGCAGGCAATAAGGCAATTAATTAGGCAGGCAATTAGGCAGGCAATTATGCAGGCCATTAGGCAGTTAATTAGGCAGGCAATTATGCAGGCAATTAGGCAGGCAATTAAGCAGCTAAGTTGGCAGGTAATTAGGCAGTTAATTAGGCAGTTAATTAGGCATGCAATAAGGCAGTTAATTACGCAGGTAATTTTGTAGGTTATTAGGCAGGCAATTAGGCAGGCAATTATGCAGGCAATTAGATAATTAATTAAGCAAGCAATTAAGCAGGCATTTAGGCATGCAATTAGGCAGGCAATTAGGCAGTTAATTAGGCAGGCAATTATGCAGTTAATTAGGCAGGCAATTAGGCAATTAATTAAGCAGACCATTAGGCAGTTAATTAGGGCAGGCAATTATGCAGGCAATTAGGCAGGCAATTAGGCAGCTAATTTTGCAGGTAATTAGGCAGTTAATTAGGCAGTTAATTAGGCAGGCAATAAGGCAGTTAATTACGCAGGTAATTTGGCAGTTAATTAGGCAGGCAATTAGGCAGGCAATTATGCAGGCAATTAGGTAATTAATTAAGCAGGCAGTAAAGCAGACAATTAGGCAGGCAATTAGGCAGGCAATTAGGCAGTTAATTAGGCAGGCAATTAGCCATTTAATTAGGCAGGCAATTAGGCAATAATTTAAGCAGGACATTAGGCAGATAATTATGCAGGCAATTAGGCAGGCAATTAGGCAGGCAATTAGGCAGGCGATTAGGCAGTAAATTAGGCATGCAATTAGGCAGGCAAGCAATTAAGCAGGCAATTAGGCAGTTAATAAGGCAGGCCATTAGGAAGATAATTAGGCAGGCAATTAGGCTGTATATTAGGCAGGCAATTAGACAGGCAATTAGGCAGTTAATTAGGCAGGCCATTAGGCAGTTAATTAGGCAGGTAATTAGGCAGTTAATAAGGCAGGCAATTAGACAGTTTATTAAGCAGGCAATTATGCAGGCAATTAGGCAGTTAATTAGGCAGACAATTAGCAGGCAATTATGCAATTAATTAAGCAGGCAATTAGGCAGGCAATAAGGCAGTTAATTAGGCAGGCATTTGGGCAGTTAATTAGGCAGGCAATTAGGCAGGCAATAATTAATAATGCAATTAGGCAGGCAATTAGGCAGGCCATTAGGCAGTTAATTAGATAGGCAATTATGCAGGCAATTAAACAAGCAATTAAGCAGCTAATTTGGCAGGTAATTAGGAAGTTAATTAGGCAGTTAATAAGGCAGGCAATTAGGCAGTTAATTAGGCAGGCAATTATGCAGGCAAATAGGCAGGCAGTTAGGCAGGCAATTATGCAGGTAAATAGGCAGGCAATTTGGCATTTAATTAGGCAGGCAATTAGGCAGGCAATTAAGCAGGCAATTAAGCAGATAATTAGGCAGGCAATTATGCATTTAATTAGGCAGTCAATTAGGCAGGCAATTAGGTATTAAATTAGGCAGGCAATTAGGAAGTTAATTAGGCAGGCAATTAGGCAATTAATTAAGCAGGCAATTAGGCAGGCCATTAGGCAGGCACCAATTAAGCAGGCAATTAGGCAGTCAATTAGGCAGGCCATTAGGCAGATAATTAGGCAGGCAATTAGGCAGGGAATTAGGCAGGTAATAGGCAGGCAATTGAGCAGATAATTAGGCAGGCAATTATGCATTTAATTAGGCAGGCAATTAGGCAGGCAATTAGGCAGGCAATTAGGCAGTTAATTAGGCAGGCAATTAGGCAGGCAATTAGGCAATTAATTAGGCAGGCAATTAGGCAGGCAATTACGCAGGCCATTAGGCAGATAATTAGGCAGGCAATTATGCAGGCAATTAAGCAGCTAAGTTGGCAGGTAATTAGGCAGTTAATTAGGCAGGCAAAAAGGCAGTTAATTACGCAGGTAATTTGGCAGTTAATTAGGCAGGCAATTAGGAAGGCAAATATGCAGGCAATTATGCAGGCAATTAGGTAATTAATTAAGCAGGCAATAAAGCAGGCAATATGGCAGGCAATTAGGCAGGCAATTAAGCAGTTAATTAGGCAGGCAATTAGGCAGTTAATTAGGCAGGCAATTAGGCAGGCAATTAGGCAGGCACTTAGGCAGGCAATTAAGAAGATTATTAGGCATACAATTATGCATTTAATTAGGCAGTTAATTAGGCAGGCAATAAGCAGGCAATTAGGCAAGCAATTCTGCAGTTAATTAGGCAGGCAATTAGGCATTTAATTAGGCAGGCAATTAGGCAGGCAATTAGGCATTTAAATAGGCAGGCAATATTGCAGGCAATAAGGCAGGCAATTAAGCAGCTAATTTGGCAGGTAATTAGGCAGTCAATTAGGCAGTTAATTAGGCAGACAATTAGGCAGTTATTAGGCAGGCAATCTGGCATTTAATTATGCAGGCAATAGGCAGGCAATTAGGCAGGCAATGATGCAAATAATAAGGCAGGCAATTAGGCAAGCAATTAATTAGGCGATTAGGCAGGCAATAAGGCAGTTAATTAAGCAAGCAATTAGGCAAGCAATTAAGCAGGCAATTAGGCAGGCAAGCAATTTAACAGGCAATTAGGCAGTAAATTAGGCAGGCCATTAGAAAGATATTTAGGCAGGCAATTAGGCAGTATATTAGGCAGGCAATTAGACAGGCAATTCGGCAGTTAATTAGGCAGGCAATAAGGCAGTTAGCTAGGCAGGCAATTAGGCTATTAATTAGGCAGGCAATTAGGCAGGTAATTAGGCAGGAATTAGGCAGTTAATTAGGCAGGCAATTAGGCATTTAATTAGGCAGGCAATTAGGCAGTTAATTAGGCAGGCAATTAGGCAAGCAATTAATTAGGCGATTAGGCAGGCAATTAGGCAGTTAATTAAGCAAGCAATTAGGCAAGCAATTAAGCAGGCAATTAGGCAGGCAAGCAATTAAGCAGGCAATTAGGCAGGCAAGCAATTAAGCAGGCAATTAGGCAGTTAATTAGGCAGGCCATTAGGAAGATAATTAGGCAGGCAATTAGGCAGTATATTAGGCAGGCAATTAGACAGGCAATTAGGCAGTTAATTAGGCAGTTAATTAGGCAGACAATTAGGAAGTTATTAGGCAGACAATTTGGTAGTTAATTAGGCAGGCAAATAGGCAGGCAAATAGGCAGGCAGTTAGGCAGGCAATTATGCAGGTAATTAGGCAGGCAATTAGGCATTTAATTAGGCAGGCAATTAGGCTGACAATAAGCAGGCAATTAGGCAGGCAATTAGGCAGGCAATTAGGCAGTAAATTAGAAAGGCAATTAGGCAGTAAATTAGAAAGGCAATTAGGCAATTAATTAAGCAGGCAATTAGGCAGTCCATAAGGCAGGCAATAAGGCAATTAATTAGGCAGGCAATAAGGCATTTAATTAGGCAGGCAATTAAGCAGGCAATTAGGCAATTAATTAAGCAGGCAATTAGGCAGTTAATTAGGCAGGCAATTAGGCAGTTTATTAGGCAGAGAATTATCCAGGCAATTAGGCAATTAATTAAGCAGGCAATTAGGCAGGCCATTAGGCAGTTTATTAGGCAGGCAATTATTTAGGAAAATAGGCAGGAAATTACAGCTAATTTGGCAGGTAATTAGGCAGTTAATTAGGTAGTTAATTAGGCAGGCAATTAGTTATTTAATTAGGCAGGCAATAAGGCAGTTAATTAGGCAGTCAATTAGGCAGGCAATTAGGCAATAATAAAGCAAGCAATTAAGCAGGCAATTAGGCTGACAATTATGCATTTAATTAGACAGGCATTAGGCAGGCAATTAGGCAATTAATTAAGCATGCAATAAGGCAGGCAATTAGGCAGGCAATTAGGCAGCCAATTAGGCAGGCAATTAAGAAGTTAATTAGGCAGGCAAATAAGTATTTCATTAGGCAGGCAATTAGGCAGTTAATTAGGCAGGCAATTAGGCAATTAATTAAGCAGGCAATTAGGCAGTTTATTAGGCAGGCAATTAGGCAGTTAATTAGGCAGGCAATAAGGCAGTTAGCTAGGCAGGCAATTAGGCAGGCAATTAGGCAGGCAATTAGGCAATTAATTAAGCAGGCAATTAGGCAGGTAATTAGGCAGTTAATTAGGCAGGCAATTAGGCATTTAATTAGGCAGGCAATTAGGCAGTTAATTAGGCAGGCAATTAGGCAGTTAATTAGGCAGGCAATTAGGCAGGCAATTAGGCAAATAATAAGGCAGGCAATTAGGCAAGCAATTAATTAGGCGATTAGGCAGGCAATAAGGCAGTTAATTAAGCAAGCAATTAGGCAAGCAATTAAGCAGGCAATTAGGCAGGCAAGCAATTAAGCAGGCAATTAGGCAGGCAAGCAATTAAGCAGGCAATTAGGCAGTTAATTAGGCAGGCCATTAGGAAGATAATTAGGCAGGCAATTAGGCAGTATATTAGGCTTGCAATTAGACAGGCAATTAGGCAGTTAATTAGGCAGTTAATTAGGCAGACAATTAGGAAGTTATTAGGCAAACAATTTGGTAGTTAATTAGGCAGGCAAATAGGCAGGCATATAGGCAGGCAGTTAGGCAGGCAATTATGCAGGTAATTAGGCAGGCAATTAGGCATTTAATTAGGCAGGCAATTAGGCTGGCAATAAGCAGGCAATTAGGCAGGCAATTAGGCAGGCAATTAGGCAGGCAATTAGGCAGTAAATTAGAAAGGCAATTAGGCAATTAATTAAGCAGGCAATTAGGCAGTCCATAAGTCAGGCAATAAGGCAATTAATTAGGCAGGCAATAAGGCATTTAATTAGGCAAGCAATTAGGCAGGCAATTAGGCAGGCAATTAGGTACTTATTTAAGCAGGCAATTAGGCAGTTAATTAGGCTTGCAATTAGGCAGGCAATTAGGCATTAAATTAGGCATTTAATTAGGCAGGCAATTAGGCAGGCAATTAGGCAGGCAATTAGGCAGTTAATTAGGCAGGCCATTAGGCAGATAATAAGGCAGGCAATAAGGCAGTTAAAAGGGAATGCAATTAGACAGTTAATTAGGCAGGCAATTATGCAGGCAATTAGGCAGTTAATTAGGCAGACAATTAGCAGGCAATTATGCAATTAATTAAGCAGGCAATTAGGCAGGCAATTAGGCAGTTAATTAGGCAGGCAGTTAGGCAGTTAATTAGGCAGGCAATTTGGCAATTAATAAAACATGCAATTAGGCAGGCAATTAGGCAGGCCATTAGGCAGTTAATTAGGGCAGGCAATTATGCAGGCAATTAGGCAGGCAATTAAGCAGCTAATTTTGCAGGTAATTAGGCAGTTAATTAGGCAGGCAATAAGGCAGTTAATTACGCAGGTAATTTGGCAGTTAATTAGGCAGGCAATTAGGCAGGCAATTATGCAGGCAATTAGGTAATTAATTAAGCAGGAAATTAAGCAGACAATTAGGCAGGCAATTAGGCAGGCAATTAGGCAGTTAATTAGGCAGGCAATTAGGCAGTTAATTAGGCAGGCAATTAGGCAGGCAATTAGGCAATAATTTAAGCAGGCCATTAGGCAGTTAATTATGCAGGCAATTAGGCAGGCAATTAGGCAGGCGATTAGGCAGTAAATTAGGCATGCAATTAGGCAGGCAAGCAATTAAGCAGGCAATTAGGCAGTTAATAAGGCAGGCCATTAGGAAGATAATTAGGCAGGCAATTAGGCTGTATATTAGGCAGGCAATTAGACAGGCAATTAGGCAGTTAATTAGGCAGGCCATTAGGCAGTTAATTAGGCAGGTAATTAGACAGTTAATAAGGCAGGCAATTAGACAGTTTATTAGGCAGGCAATTATGCAGGCAATTAGGCAGTTAATTAGGCAGACAATTAGCAGGCAATTATGCAATTAATTAAGCAGGCAATTAGGCAGGCAATAAGGCAGTTAATTAGGCAGGCATTTGGGCAGTTAATTAGGCAGGCAATTAGGCAGGCAATAATTAATAATGCAATTAGGCAGGCAATTAGGCAGGCCATTAGGCAGTTAATTAGATAGGCAATTATGCAGGCAATTAAACAAGCAATTAAGCAGCTAATTTGGCAGGTAATTAGGCAGTTAATTAGGCAGTTAATTAGGCAGGCAATTAGGCAGTTAATTAGGCAGGCAATTATGCAGGCAAATAGGCAGGCAGTTAGGCAGGCAATTATGCAGGTAAATAGGCAGGCAATTTGGCATTTAATTAGGCAGGCAATTAGGCAGGCAATTAGGCAGGCAATTAAGCAGATAATTAGGCAGGCAATTATGCATTTAATTAGGTAGGCAATTAGGTATTAAATTAGGCAGGCAAATAGGAAGTTAATTAGGCAGGCAATTAGGCAATTAATTAAGCAGGCAATTAGGCAGGCCATTAGGCAGGCACCAATTAAGCAGGCAATTAGGCAGTCAATTAGGCAGGCCATTAGGCAGATAATTAGGCAGGCAATTAGGCAAGTAATAGGCAGGCAATTGAGCAGATAATTAGGCAGGCAATTATGCATTTAATTAGGCAGGCAATTAGGCAGGCAATTAGGCAGGCAATTAGGCAGTTAATTAGGCAGGCAATTAAGCAGGCAATTAGGCAGTTAATTAGGCAGGCAATAAGGCAGTTAATTACACAGGTAATTTGGCAGTTAATTAGGCAGGCAATTAGGAAGGCAATTATGCAGGCAATTATGCAGGCAATTAGGTAATTAATTAAGCAGGCAATAAAGCAGGCAATATGGCAGGCAATTAGGCAGGCAATTAGGCAGTTAATTAGGCAGGCAATTAGGCAGTTTATTAGGCAGGCAATTAGGCAGGCAATTAGGCAGGCACTTAGGCAGGCAATTAAGAAGATTATTAGGCAGGCAATTATGCATTTAATTAGGCAGTTAATTAGGCAGGCAATAAGCAGGCAATTAGGCAAGCAATTCTGCAGTTAATTAGGCAGGCAATTAGGCATTTAATTAGGCAGGCAATTAGGCAGGCAATTAGGCATTTAAATAGGCAGGCAATTATGCAGGCAATAAGGCAGGCAATTAAGCAGCTAATTTGGCAGGTAATTAGGCAGTCAATTAGGCAGTTAATTAGGCAGTTCTTATGCAGGCAATTTGGCAGTTAATTATGCAGGCAATAGGCAGGCAATTAGGCAGGCAATGATGCAAATAATAAGGCAGGCAATTAGGCAAGCAATTAATTAGGCGATTAGGCAGGCAATAAGGCAGTTAATTAAGCAAGCAATTAGGCTAGCAAATAAGCAGGCAATTAGGCAGGCAAGAAATTTAACAGGCAATTAGGCAGTTAATTAGGCAGGCCATTAGAAAGATATTTAGGCAGGCAATTAGGCAGTATATTAGGCAGGCAATTAGACAGGCAATTCGGCAGTTAATTAGGCAGGCAATAAGGCAGTTAGCTAGGCAGGCAATTAGGCAGGCAATTAGGCAATTAATTAAGCAGGCAATTAGGCAGGTAATTAGGCAGGAATTAGGCAGTTAATTAGGAAGGCAATTAGGCATTTAATTAGGCAGGCAATTAGGCAGTTAATTAGGCAGGCAATTAGGCAGTAATTAGGCAGGCAATTAGGCAGGCAATTAGGCAAATAATAAGGCAGGCAATTAGGCAAGCAATTAATTAGGCGATTAGGCAGGCAATAATGCAGTTAATTAAGCAAGCAATTAGGCAAGCAATTAAGCAGGCAATTAGGCAGGCAAGCAATTAAGCAGGCAATTAGGCAGGCAAGCAATTAAGCAGGCAATTAGGCAGTTAATTAGGCAGGCCATTAGGAAAATAATTAGGCAGGCAATTAGGCAGTATATTAGGCAGGCAATTAGACAGGCAATTAGGCAGTTAATTAGGCAGTTAATTAGGCAGACAATTAGGAAGTTATTAGGCAGACAATTTGGTAGTTAATTAGGCAGGCAAATAGGCAGGCAAATAGGCAGGCAGTTAGGCAGGCAATTATGCAGGTAATTTGGCAGGCAATTAGGCATTTAATTATCAGGCAATTAGGCTGACAATAAACAGGCAATTAGGCAGGCAATTAGGCAGGCAATTAGGCAGTAAATTAGAAAGGCAATTAGGCAATTAATTAAGCAGGCAATTAGGCAGTCCATAAGGCAGGCAATAAGGCAATTAATTAGGCAGGCAATAAGGCATTTAATTAGGCAGGCAATTAGGCAGGCAATTAGGCAATAAATTAAGCAGGCAATTAGGCAGTTAATTAGGCAGGCAATTAGGCAGTTTATTAGGCAGGGAATTATCCAAGCAATTAGGCAATTAATTAAGCAGGCAATTAGGCAGGCCATTAGGCAGTTTATTAGGCAGGCAATTATTTAGGAAAATAGGCAGGAAATTACAGCTAATTTGGCAGGTAATTAAGCAGTTAATTAGGTAGTTAATTAGGCAGGCAATTAGTTATTTAATTAGGCAGGCAATAAGGCAGTTAATTAGGCAGTCAATAAGGCAGGCGATTAGGCAATTAATAAAGCAAGCAATTAAGCAGGCAATTAGGCTGACAATTAGGCATTTAATTAGACAGGCATTAGGCAGGCAATTAGGCAAATTATTAAGCATGCAATAAGGCAGGCAATTAGGCAGGCAATTAGGCAGGCAATTAAGAAGTTAATTAGGCAGGCAAATAAGCATTTCATTAGGCAGGCAATTAGGCAGTTAATTAGGCAGGCAATTAATTAAGCAGGCAATTAGGCAGTTTATTAGGCAGGCAATTAGGCATTTAATTAGGCAGGCAATTAGCAGGCAATTAAGCAGGCCATAAGGCATTTAATTAGGCAGGCAATTGGGCCGGCAATTAGGCAGGCAATTAAGCAGCTAATTTGGCAGGTATTTAGGCAGTTAATTAGGCAGTTAATTAGGTAGGCAATTTGGCAGTTATAGGCAGGCAATTTGGCAGTTAATTATGCAGTAAATAAGGCAGGCAATTAGGCAGGCAATTAGGCAAATAATAAGGCAGGCAATTAGGCAAGCAATTAATTAGGAAATTAGGCAGGCAATAAGGCAGTTAATTAAGCAAGCAATTAGGCAAGCAATTAGGCAGGCAATTAGGCAGGCAAGCAATAAAGCAGGCAATTAGGCAGTTAATTAGGCAGGCCATTAGTAAGATAACTAGGCAGGCAATTAGGCAGTATATTAAACAGGCAATTAGACAGGCAATTAGGCAGTTAATTAGGCAGGGAATTTGGCAGTTAATTAGGCAGGTAATTAGGCAGGTAATTAGGCAGTTAATTAGGCAGTTAATTAGGCCTGCAATTAGGCAAGCAATTAGGTGGGCAATAAGGCATTTATTAGGCAGGCAATTAGGCAGTTAATTAGGCAGGCAATTAGGCAGTTAATTAGGCAGGCAATTAGGCAGGCAATTAGGCAATTAATTAAGCAAGCAATTGGGCAGGTAATTAGGCAGGCAATTAGGCAGTTAATTAGGCAGGCAATAAGGCATTTATTTAGGCAGTCAATTAGGAAGGCAATTAGGCATTTAAATAGGCAGGCAATTAGGCATTTAATTAGGCAGGCAATTAGCAGGCAATTAATCAGGCCATAAGGCATTTAATTAGGCAGGCAATTAGGCCGGCAATTAGGCAGGCAATTAAGCAGCTAATTTGGCAAGTATTTAGGCAGTTAATTAGGCAGTTAATTAGGTAGGCAATTTGGCCGTTATAGGCAGGCAATTTGGCAGTTAATTATGCAGTAAATAAGGCAGGCAATTAGGCAAATAATAAGGCAGGCAATTAGGCAAGCAATTAATTAGGAAATTAGGTAGGCAATAAGGCAGTTAATTAAGCAAGCAATTAGGCAAGCAATTAGGCAGGCAATTAGGCAGGCAAGCAATAAAGCAGGCAATTAGGCAGTTAATTAGGCAGGCCATTAGTAAGATAACTAGGCAGGCAATTAGGCAGTATATTAAACAGGCAATTAGGCAGGCAATTAGGCATTTAATTAGGCAGGCAATTAGGCTGGCAATAAGCAGGCAATTAGGCAGGCAATTAGGCAGTTAATTAGGCTGTTAATTAGGCAGGCAATTAGGCAGTTATTAGGCAGGCAATTTGGCAGTTAATTATGCAGTAAATAAGGCAGGCAATTAGGCAGGCAATTAGGCAAAAAATTAGGCAGGCAATTAGGCAAGCAATTAATTAGGCAATTAGGCAGGCAATAAGGCAGTTAATTAAGCAAGCAATTAGGCAAGCTATTAGGCAGGCAATTAGGCAGGCAAGCAATTAAGCAGGCAATAAGGCAGTTAATTAGGCAGTTAATTAGGCAGGCAATTAGGCATTTATTAGGCAGGCAATTAGGCAGTTAATTAGGCAGGCAATTAGGCAGTTAATTAGGCAGGCCATTAGGCAGGCAATTAGGCAATTAATTAAGCATGCAATTAGGCAGGCAATTAGGCAAGCAATTAGGCAGGCAATTAGGCAGTTATTTAGGCAGGCAATTAGGCAGTTAATTAGGCAGGCAATTAGGCAGGCAATTAGGCAATTAATTGGGCATGCAATTAGGCAGGCAATTAGGCAGGCAATTAGGCAATTAATTAAGCATGCAATAAGCAGGCAATTAGGCAAGCAATTAGGCAGGCAATTATTCAGTTAATTAGGCAGGCAATTATGCAGTTAATTAGGCAGGGAATTTGGCAGATAATTAGGCAGGTAATTAGGCAGTTAATTAGGCCTGCAATTAGGCAGGCAATTAGGCAGGCAATAAGGCATTTATTAGGCAGGCAATTAGGCAGTTAATTAGGCAGGCAATTAGGCATTTTAATAGGCAGGCAATTATGCAGGCAATTAGGCAGGCAATTAAGCAGCTAATTTGGCAGGTAATTAGGCAGTCAATTAGGCAGTTAATTAGGCAGGCAATTAGGCAGGCAATTAGGCACTTATTAGGCAGGCAATTTGGCAGTTAATTATGCAGGCAATAGGCAGGCAATTAGGCAGGCAATTAGGCAAATAATAAGGCAGGCAATTAGGCAAGCAATTAAATAGGCGATTAGGCAGGCAATAAGGCAGTTAATTAAGCAAGCAATTAGGCAGGCAATTAGGCAGGCAATTAGGAAGGCAAGCAATTAAGCAGGCAATTAGGCAAATAATTAAGCAGGCCATTAGGAAGATAATTAGGCAGGCAATTAGGCAGTATATTAGGCAGGCAATTAGACAGGCAATTAGGCAGGCAATTAGGCAGGCAATTAAGCAATTAATTAAGCAGGCAATTGGGCAGGTAATAAGGCAGGCAATTAGGCAGTTAATTAGGCAGGCAATTAGGCATTTATTTAGGCAGTCAATTAGGCAGGCAATTAGGCATTTAAATAGGCAGGCAATTATGCAGTCAATTAGGCAGGCAATTAAGCAAATAATAAGGCAGGCAATTAGGCAAGCAATTAATTAGGCGATAAGGCAGGCAATAAGGCAGTTAATTAAGCAAGCAATTAGGCAAGTAATTAGGCAGGCAATTAGGCAGGCAAGCAATTAAGCAGGCAATAAGGCAGTTAATAAGGCAGGCCATTAGGAAGATAATTAGGCAGGCAATTAGGCAGTATATTAGGCAGGCAATAACACAGGCAATTAGGCAGTTAATTAGGCAGGGAATTTGGCAGTTAATTAGGCAGGCAATTAGCAGGCAAATAGGCAGGCAGTTTGGCAGGCAATTATGCAGGCAATCAGGCAGGCAATTAGGAATTTAATTAGGCAGGCAATTAGGCAGGCAATTAGGCAGGCACCAATTAAGCAGGCAATTAGTCAGTTAATTAGGCAGGCCATAAGGCAGATAATTAGGCAGGCAATAAGGCAGGGAATTAGGCAGGTAATTAGGCAGGCAAAAAAGCAGATAATTAGGCAGGCAATTATGCATTTAATAAGGCAGGCAATTAGGCAAGCAATTAGGCAGGCAATTAGGCAGGCAATTAGGCAGTTAATTAGGCAGGCAATTAGGCAGTTAATTAGGCAGGCAATTATGCAGTCAATTAGGTAATTAATTAAGCAGGCTATTAAGCAGGCAATTAGGCAGGCAATTAGGCAGGCAATTAGGCAGTAAATTAGGCAGGCAATTAGGCAATTAATTAAGCAGGCAATTAGGCAGGCCATTAAACAGTTTATTAGGCAGGCAATTAGGCAGGCCATTAAACAGTTTATTAGGCAGGCAATTATGCAGGCAAATAGGCAGGAAATTACAGCTAATTTGGCAGGTAATTAGGCAGTTAATTAAGTAGTTAATTAGGCAGGCAATTAGTTATTTAATTAGGCAGGCAATAAGGCAGTTAATTAGGCAGTCAATTAGGCAAGCAATTAGGCAATTAATAAAGCAAGCAATTAGGCAGGCAACTAGGCAGTCAATTAAGCAGTTAATTAGAAAGGCAATTAAGCATTTAATAAGGCAGGCAATTAAGCATTTAATTAGGCAGGCAATTAGGCTGGTAATTAGGCAATTAATTAAGCATGCAATTAGGCAGGCAATTAGGCAGGCAATTAAGCAGTTAATTAGAAAGGCAATTAAGCATTTAATAAGGCAGGCAATTAAGCATTTAATTAAGCAGGCAATTAGGCATTTAATTAGGCAGGCAATTAGGCAGTTAATTAGGCAGGCAATTAGAAAATTAATTAAGCAGGCAATTAGGCAGGCAATAAGCAGTTAATTAGGCAGGCAATTAGGCATTTAATTAGGCAGGCGATTAGGCAGGCCATTAGGCATTTAATTAGGCAGGCAATTATGCCGGCAATTAGGCAGGAAATTAAGCAGCTAATTTGGCAGGTAATTAGGCAGTTAATTAGGCAGTTAATTAGGCAGGCAATTAGGCAGTTATTAGGCAGGCAATTTGGCAGTTAATTATGCAGTAAATAGGGCAGGCAATTAGGCAGGCAATTAGGCAAATAATTAGGCAGGCAATTAGGCAAGCAATTGAGCAATTAATAAGGCATGCAATTAGGCAGGCAATTAGGCAAGCAATTAGGCAGGAAATTAAGCAGCTAATTTGGCAGGTAATTAGGCAGTTAATTAGGCAGTTAATTATGCAGGCAATTAAGCAATTAATTGGGCATGCAATTAGGCAGGCAATTAGGCAAGCAATTAGGCAATTAATTAAGCATGCAATTAGGCAGGCAATTAGGCAAGCAATTAGGCAGACAATTAGTCAGTTAATTAGGCAGGCAATTAGGCAGGGAATTTGGCAGATAATTAGGCAGGTAATTAGGCAGGCAATTAGGCAGGCAATAAGGCATTTATTAGGCAGGCAATTAGGCAGTTAATAAGGCAGGCAAATAGGCAGTTAATTAGGCAAGCCATTAGGCAGGCAATTAGGCAATTAATGAGGCATGCAATTAGGCAGGCAATTAGGCAAGCAATTAGGCAGGCAATTAAGCAGTTAATTAGGCAGGCAATTAAGCATTTAATTAGGCAGGCAATTAGGCATTTAATTAGGCAGTTTATTAGGCAGGCAATTAGGCAGGCAATTAGGCAATTAATTAAGTTGGCAATTAGGCAGGTAATTAGGCAGGCAATTA